>NW_012106697.1:4419280-4455862 GCF_000951045.1 Mandrillus leucophaeus | reverse complement strand
GCTACTCGGGAGGCTGAGGCAGGAGAATCACTTGAACCCGGGAGGCGGAGGTTGCAGTGAGCCAAGATCGTGCCACTGTGCTCCAGCCTGGGCGATAAGGAAAGACTCCATCAAAAAAAAAAAAAAAAATCTTCCCCAAGCCCATCTAGATTTATCCAGTTTACTCATTTACCGTGTTTGATTTTCTACCAAGGGAAAATTTGTTTGGTCCTAAAAATAACCTTTTTAAAAACACTAAAATGTCTTCGGGAAGGTTAAGAGTGCAGAGTTCTTTCTTACACTAGTATGAAGTAGTTTAATCAGATCACTTTAATCAGATATGTAGAATACATAGCATTTGGGATGCCTCTCCAGGCTGAGAGTGCAAACATGCATCACACTAGGGACTTTGGAGAGAAAAAGGCACTAGGAGATGGGAAAGAGTGTGGATAGAGAGTTACAAGGATATCAAAGGATGTTGACCTATTTCAAAACTTAGGTTGGGCCAATCCATTACCTAAGAAAGGGAGAGGAAACTCAGCACTGAAATAAGTAGTGTTAGTACTAAAAATCAGTGACACTAGAAGTTAAATAATTTCTGATATGACTTGAATTATTAGTAACCATTCTGGCTCTCTTCTAAGGAAAATGTCCTGTAGGAGTCAAAAAAGTGACTTTCACATGAACTTCCCGAATTTCGCATACTCCTTGTAACTTAAGGATGGCTTGTCCAATACAATTCAAGTAAACCATGATCAGCGTCCATATTTAAGGGCCTCACATGCTCACTTGTCCTTAACGGTAACAGTCCTTTACAAGCAGAGTAAGGCAGCTTTCCTGGCTGTGACACTGCCTCAAGGTAAGAACCATCACAACTTCTAGAGTGGTATGCATGACTCCTGAGGTCCGCCTTAGCCTGAATATACCCTGTGAAGACGAAGATTCTTAAAATTAGCAAAACCAGATCATTCTAACCCTCTATGACTAAAAAAAAAAAAAAAAAAAAAAAAAAAAAAAAAAATTCCTGCTTTTTAAACTTTCCCTCTTCCTATTCAACTATTTTTTGAAAGGTTTCCATGTGTAGGGAACTGCTAGGAGATGTAGAGAGCAGAAAAAAGCATAAATCTTGATCTCTGCCTTCAATGAGATTACAATTTAGGTGGGAATACAAGATATACATGTGTGAAAATATAAACAATCATGAAATATATACACTGCTGTTCAAAACCCTTAGAAGAGCTACAGCAAGAAAACACATGAATGACTAGAAAATTAACTCTATAATGGGAGTTTTGAGGATTTAGAAATGACCTCTTGTTGGGATGATTAGGGAGAACTTTCCAGGGGAGAGAGATTTCGAACAGGTCTTTGAGGATGGGTAGAATTGATGGGTGTGAGGACATGATGGAACTGTATTTGCAACATACCGCGCTTGTGTTTTTTCTGACCAAACATCCTTTAAACCTGACTCAGCATCCTCGACGTTGCTCTGAAGATATAAACTGCTATGCAGAAAGAAGAGACCTCTGACAATGAAGAAAGGAAAGATGCTTTCTTTTCTTCTGTGAGAGGGTGAGCTATGGGATGGATGTGACTGCGAAGAGAAAGATGTTCGAGGGGTCTTGAACATCTGCCTTTAAAAATGTTCTAAAAATTCTTACCAATTACATACAGGATTCACCACTCTCAGAAATATCTTTAACAGTACTGAAACCATCCATGTGATGAGGTGGTAAAGCCATGCTTTCAGATGTGCCAAGTCTCACTTTGGAAATGAAGCATGTAATGTACCTTTGAGGACCAAAATTTACCATTTTGTTGTCATGTTTTTTTTAAAAAGCTTTTGTGTGAAAAGCCCATGGATGTTGTAAGAAAACAGCTCTGTCATAATCTGAATCCTGAAGCAGACTATGATGAAATATGCTTACTTCCTTAGTAGTTAATAGCAGCTTCAATACGATGTGAGTCTTGGAAACAGTCCCTGGGTACATACATCAGGCTTTCTTGGATTTTAGTGCATTGCATGTAGGTTAACAGGCCAAACAGTACACAAAATTTCAGGCACTGTATATTAATTGGTAAGAAAAAATGTCAAGGCCGGGCACAGTGGCTCACGCCTATAATCCCAGCACTTTGGGAGGCCAAGGCAGGCAGATCAACAGAGGTCGGGAGTTCGAGACCAGCCTGACCAACATGGAGAAAACCCATCCCTACTAAAAATACAAAATTAGCCGGGCGTGGTGGTGCATGCCTGTAATCCCAGCTACTCAGGAGGCTGAGGCAGGAGAATCGCCTGAACCCGGGAAGCAGAGGTTGCGGTGAGCCGAGATTGCACCATTGCACTCCAGCCTGGCCAACAAGAGCAAAACTCTGTCTCAAAAAATAAAACCAAACCAAACCAAAAAAAAAAAAAAAAAATCCCCAGAAAAAATGTCAAATACTATTTACTGAATGTCTCCCTCAGAGCAGCGAGCGAGACAGATATATAGCTGAGGGAAATCTGGGGCAGTCTGATTATTTCCTATTGGCAAATCCTGCTGCTGTGGACTTCTCGTCCCCGTGAGCAGCTCTGGGATGACCCGTGCTGGTGAGGTCATGTGTGGTGAGCAGCCCACAGTGGGAGGACCTGGACTGCCTAAGATTGAGGCTGGGGGAAGAGTGCAACAGCAAGACTTTTCAGAGGACCGTGCACCCTCTTCACAGGTGGTGCCAACATTTCACCATATTCCTTTGCACACAACAACTCTTGAAATAAAAGCAGGGGAAACCTACCTGACCCTTTCTGGACTGGCTCCATCCCCCAGGTAGCGTTGACGCTAAAGCCTGGTGCATGCTAGGGGGTTGCATCCAAGCACAAGAAGGAGCCAGTAACAGAAACGGACGTCCTAGAATCTGGAATAAGAAGAAAGAGTAAACTTTCAAGTCATAGTATCCTAAATGAGCATTTCAGATTGGCTACTGAGGGCCTGTGGAACACGACAGGAATCTGGTACTTTACCTTCGTAGATCTACTTTTTAAAAACGAGTTTCAGAACTCTCAGCTCTTCTTACAATTCAGGGCTTGAGGTACTGGTACAAGTTCAGTTCAAAAGCTGGCAAAAGGCACCTTAAAAAGGCTTTGTGAATGTACTTTGCTGGTAACGTTTTGAGGAGGGGAAAAAAAAGGAATCCTCTTTACCATTCTTTTATCTTATTTGCACGGAACAGCTGGAATCCTGTTCCATGCCTATCCCATACATCACAGCCACTTGCTGAGCCAACATCCCACTGCAATGCCTCGGAATCTGCAGTGTCACTCCTCTTCCGCTTGTTCTCTGCAAAGTGAAGTCACAGGGATGGATCAGCCAACCTGACTTCTCACTGCCCTGCCCAGAATCCTTTGTGAACTGAAATGAGTCATCGCTCCAAGAAAAGCTACAGCCTCTGTTTGTCTGTGCAGGCTCCTTTGTCTGTGCAGTGCGGAGACGCGAGGTCGGAATGTACCCCAGGCGAGGGGTGGCGAGGGGCACATTCTCCTCTCTAGGGGCCCGGGTCCCCTCCCATGCATTAGCACCAACTCATATTTTTTAATCATGAAAAAGGTAAAAAGGGCACATACCTCCAGATGCTTGAAGAGAGAACACACACATTAAAATTGATCTGGCGTCATATACTCACCAGTCCGTAATCAGAGACCTGCCACATTTTCCTATTTTTGTGTTAAGGCTGGCTTTGCATTGTGACGAAGGACGCATCTCCCTTCTGTGTGTAACAGGCGGTTCTACTGCACACTGTATCAAAGTTTAGCTGCAGTGAGCTATTTGTCATAAATTCCAGTTGCCGTGCAAGTCTTTGCAAGCCTGGGTCTCTTTATTCTCGACACACAGCCGTCAGGCTCGCGGTCCGGGCAGCGGCGGAGCTCGCCCAGCACCAGCCAGCGCGGCTTCTGCCGCTGCGAGGAGGGCGGCGTTGGGAATGAGGTCACTATGTCAGGAACTCGCTCTCAGCAGGAGCCTCTCCTGCGCTTACAACACAACTCCAATCGCACCGAGAAGTAGGATTCATGGGATTTGGGGGGTGGCTGTGTCCTCCGTCTTTTCTTAAAAATGCCTACCGCTAAGATCAGCAAGGTGAAAATGAACCATGTATCTGCATAAAAATGTCGTTTTCATTGCACTATGGGTGCCACGCTCACCTGTGGACATGCATTTACACACCGACACACACACACAGGGGAACTTATGCCAGCAGAGAAAACATTTAGTCTTTATTTAGAGTGCAAGAAGCAACACGTAAACATCTCAGGAGGAAAACGGGGGCGGCACTGGAGAGAGAGGACAGAATGGAAGGAGTAGAGCAGCCACATAAAAGCCAGAGAAAAATGGAGTCAGAGACGCTAAGGAAACGAATCCCACGGCAGTGGAAGTGCTACTCCAAACTCTCCCAAAACAGGCACATCTTGCTGCCTCCACTCAGGATCCAGGTAACCAAAAAATTATCCCATTCTCAGAAGCCCATAGAGGTGCGTGGCAGATGACTGTGCAGCAAATTCTCCCACACCCTCATGAATCCAGCAGGTCAGCTACCAGGGGCACAAAATGTAGGGTGCCAGCAAAGACGGGAAATGCACTGAAGCTCTTGGTGAGGCACCCCTGAAACTCAGAGTTACAGGGGTCCCCATGTGGGTCTCCAGGCTAAAATCCTGGAAGCATCCTATTCTCTCCTGACTCCGGTGATTCAGCCTGTCCTCCAAAACCTACACCCACAGAGCTCAGGCTCTGGCAAAGGCCCCGCTGCGAGTTGAGTCCAAATCAGCGTCTCTTCTCACCCCTGCACAGTGACACCCATTCTGTCCTTGGGAGGCTACAAAATGTGTAACCCTCTTGTGCGCCATCACCCATCTGACAGCTACAAACACTAACCGGGTCCCCATGCCCAGATCAGCTCTTCTCTAGTTTCCTAGAGTCTGGGACACTTGGCAGGCACGCAGACTATATATTCGTCTACTGATCCACTGAGATGCTTGCTTTGAATGTTATTAAATAAAACGTCTTCCATGCCCTCAACCGCCTGACGCTTTTCACATCCTCTGCCCTCCTGGGGTCCCCTCTTTGCTCTGGTCTGGCGTATCCATTTCCCTCCGATGATGTGGCATCCTCCTGCTGAGTTCTCCCTGTGGCACTATGTCCTCCCTGTCCTGGACTATCTGTCACCCTGTGACCCGCTTGAGAACGTGTTCCACACCAACTGCTACTGCTGCACTCTTTAACAGCCTCATCAATTTTACCTTGTATGCTTGATCAGAAGCATATAAGGACCTAATAGGCCATATATAGATGAAAACATACATGTTTAGATATTAGAAATTATGACTACATTTTTATTATATGTTCTCATCCCTTTTCTTCAAGTCTTTGTTTTTTTTTTTCTTTCTCCACTTATTTAACCGAATACGGTCTTGATTTTCCTTTCTAGTGTATGATTTTCTCTCCTCTTTGATAAGCCAGGAGCTTCTCATCCATGCCACAGACGGAGCCTAGGGCCCAGCACCAGGGCCTCCAACCAAAGTCACTCACCTTTTGTCAAACTTCTTTAAGTGTGGCTGTGTTGTTGTTTATAAATCCACCCAAACTCACGCAATCCAGCCTACTCCTGTGGGGCTTGGTCTGATCACTGTGAGGTCAGACAGCGTGCCTAATAAGCACACGCACTTTAAGAATGCGATGATGGATGCACAGAACAAATGTATTACAAAATTCAGATCTAAATAGACATATCTGTAGTCCTAGCAATGTAAGAACCTCCTGGGAAGCCCTGGGTCACTGCACCACTTCCTGACAGTTAAAGACACAAGTTTCTTCTATAATCTACGAAAGGTTAAATATGTGGAGAAAGAAAAAAAATCCAAATACTCGAAGAAAAGGGATGAGAATGTACAAATAAAAATGTAGTCATAATTTCTAATATCCAAGCATGCATGTTTTCATCTATATATGGGCCTAGTATGTCTGTATTTAGAAACTCACATAATCTTCAGAAGGACTCTGGAAGTTAAGTACTGGGGTGATCCCCACCTAAAGAGGGGCACTGTCTTCCTGAAGCTCGTAGAGCTGGTAAACGGCAGAGACAGGATTTGAACCCAAGGCAGCTGGCTCTCGAGTCTGTTCTTTCAGCCACTGAAAGTCAATTTTACCTTCTACCCTTTTATGTATGCTGTTCTACAGACTTTCTACATCATCTTCAACAACCATTGCTGTTGAAAGTCTGTTCTTTCAACAACACGTGCTACCTCTTGATTATTAGAATAAAAAAGCCACTGTAAACAAAAAATGTTAAAACCTATATCGCAATTTTTAAATTTAAACTGAAGCCAATCTGCTTACTTGGCACATGGACTAATGAGGTAAGTTCACAGGTGGGGTCTCCCGTAGGAATTGCCTCTGCTGGGATCTATGACCCCTGACGACTGCCCCCCAGCAGACTTTTATTGAAGGACCATGGGAAAAAGTATACATGGTCAGGCAAAACCACCACAAGCTCATCTTGCTGCCCTACTGAGAGTACGATGGGTTTCATAATGGACACCATTGGCCTCCACCAAGAAAGAAAGACAAGAAAGGTCTGCTGATGCTTTAGATCTTGGTGTCTGATGGCAAGATGAGCTCAAGAATCACACGCAGCCATCATTAGCAGTCCTCCTCCTTGCCCCGTGCCTCTTGCATCTTTGAGTAACAGCTTCGGTGTTACAGTAACAGTAAAGATTTACAAACATCACACAGAGGACCGCAGAGGTGATTTGCTCAGTTGATGAGGTGTGGGCAGAGGTTGTGCTTGGCACTTGTCTGCATCCTTGGCAGTAGATTAAATAGTAGCGCCACATAGGGACACACGGAGGATCTTAATAAATGCTTGATGACTAATGGTCTCACATGCTCTTAGAGCTGCTCCACTTGAAAAAGCAGAGAGCAATAAATATCATTAAATCAATTAAAAGTATTTATCAGGTGACTAACTGTGAAGTCCTACGGTCAGTTTGGGAATTTAAATCTTTAAGGTCTTGTACATATGCAGTATAGGAACCTTGGTGCACACTCTCTCATGGACAAATGACATGGTGTCTGCCCTCAAGAAGCTTAAGATATACTTGAGGAGGTAAGATACTCACATATAAAAACTGCAAAAATACAAGGCAGTGTATTTCAAAGGGGAGGAACAAGTAACCAGTGCCCCCAAGAATTCTGAAGAAAAGAACCAGGGTCAAAACAGTCAGCAATGGCTTCCAGGGAAAGGCAAACTTGTTCTAGAATCTGGACAGGTGAAAGAAAAGAGAAAGCGCAGCCCATATGTCATAACATAAGCTCCGTGAGCAGGGATGTTTTTTGCATGTTTTGCGTTTGCAGATATATCCCTGAAAGTGCCTAGCCAACAGCAGACCCTAAATCTACGCTGAAGGAAGGAGAGGACTGACCTGCAGACAGGAATCATGGACAAGGTGTGGAGGTGTGGATGCAGGGGAGGTGGGGTTCATAAGGCAGGCGGGCCTGCCTGGGGCTGAGGGTTCATTACTGGGAAGCAGAGGAAGAGGAGGTAAGAGAGGTGGTCCAAGGTCAGATTCAGAATGTGGCACACGGTGGCTCCTGCCTGTAATCCCAGCACTTTGGGAGGCAGGAAGATCACTTGAGGGCAGGAGTTCAAGGCTGCAGTGAGCTATGATTGCACCACTGCACTTCAGGCCTGGGAAAGACAGCAAGATCCTGTCTCTAAAAATTAATTAATCAAAAAAAAATTTAAAGAACAGTCTTTAATGGATAGGAAAATGGCCCATTTTATATTTGCAATGACTTTCACTTGGCATTTGCTAGATGGCCCTTAGTAAGTCTCCTCCCAAAGAAGCATGACATCTCCATTCTCCAAAAACATTTATAAGTTCATGGCGGCTCCCAGGAGGGAAGCGATGCTGACAATATGGTCAGACGTGGCTTCCCCCAGGGACTTCTCGGCCTCCTATCACAACTCAGAAGTCTGTGGTGTCAAGATTCTCTCCCCTTTTCAAGACTGCACCAATCGGGGAGAAAACAATCCTAGTCTGTGACAATATTCCACTAAACCTCCTTTTGAGTCAAAACACACTTATAAAATACAGCACGTGAGATCCTAGCGTATGGCTGAGGTCAGAGTAACGATGAATGGGTACCACTCCTATATTCATTGTTCAACATCAGCATCTGTGTCATTCAAGGCAAAGAGGGAAAGAGGACCAGGAGAATAAAGAAAGATGGTTATTTCTGATATGAGAAAAGCACCATCAAGGAAGCATGGAGGGAACTGAGAGGCGCTTCAGGAAGGAAGAGGCACTGAGGCGGCCCCGCAGGATGGGAGAGGAAAGGGGTGAGAAGAGGAAAGATGAGAGTGGCTTTCCAGGCAGCAAGGCAGTATGAACAGAGATGATGTGGTCAGACAGTCTAAGATGTTTTGGAGAGTGGCTGGTGGTAGATTCAGCATGGCTAGGTTGAAGGGATTCTATGAAGGAGATTGGTAGCAACGAGGCCAAAGAGTCAGTCAGGCAGGGATAAAGATAACATTAAATACATGGAGAATGGCATTAAAGGTTTCTACAAGGGAGATGTTCCTCATGCTGAATGTTTAGGTTATGCAGGCAACAGGGTATAGGATTCATGCAAAGGAAAAGATAATTACTGAGGCAAGGTAAAAGCCTACTGTGAGAGAGTGGACAAGATGGAGAGTGCTCAACCAGGGAACGGAGAGAAGCAGAGAGAGGTGCTTATAAAAATTATAGATAACCTCCCTGTTTCACAAAAGTACTATCCGACATTTCCAACATGAAATCCTGGAATTCTATCAGAAATGCATTTCTAGGAGTTTTACAACACACCTAACACTACCTCCTCAGCATCTATCGAAAAGACTATCTGTGCTCTAGCAGTAGCCTGACATTTGGAATAGTGCCCAGGGTAGAATATTAGCGCAAACTGAGAAATAAAGGGAAGAGGAGAAATTCTCTAAACAAAAACCCCTGGGCACCAATAACAGATTAGACTTTCTTAGTTGCATAAAATTGATTTGAAAAAAAAGACACAAATTAAAAACTCAACAAAAGCAGTTTGGAAAACAGAAAGTTCCTACATTTTCAGGGCCTTTATAGCCCAGGATTGACTACGTTTAAGTGCATATTTGTAATGGTGGAAGAAACCATTTCAATTAAATTGGGTAAGATTTCCTTGCACTATATATGCAAGAAAACTAAATATTTAAAAAAATACACTTGGTGTTCTTACAAGTATTAGGGAGCATCACTATGAACATGAAGTGAAGAACATTGCTATTCTGTTACTTAAATTCTCAAAAGTCTTTGGATCAGTCAATTCTCATAGGATTGGGAACACTGAATGAGGGCAGGTGAGAGCTGGAGGAGACACGGAAAGACATCTAGTACATCATCACTTGATCGAATATAATCCTAGAGCCCAAAGTGGGAAGGTGACTTGCCCAGGTTGCAAAGATTTACTGGCAAAACCAGAACTAGCACTGAGGTCCCCTGATTCTCAGTGCTGGTGTCCCTCCGTTACTCCACAACACCTCCTTGTAAAATATAGTAAAAGAAAAGTCAACTCTAAGGCTTTTCCAGATGCACTTTGTGTTGTGTTGTGTTTTGTTTGAGACGGAGTCTCGCTCTGTTGCCCAGGCTGGGGTGCAGTGGCGCAATCTTAGCTCACTGCAACCTCTCTACCTCCTGGGTTCAAGTGATTCTCCTGCCTCAGCCTCCCAAAGTGCTGGGATTACAGACGTGAGCCACTGCGCCCGGCTCCAGGTGCACTTTGGATAAAAAATTATACATTAAGTGTGCAGATATCCAATGTTTTCCATACCACATTATGGTATAAACTATTTTTCTGCCCTAAATTTGTCTAATCAATATCCAGAGAAGACACGTAAGGAAAAGATGAAAGTAAAATGAGGGAAAACTGAGGAGCTTATGATTTTTCAGTTAAAAAGCCAGACTCTAAATTGCTGTTTTAACATTAAACAATAAGAAAATGATGAGACAGCACAGAAAAATGAAATGTTGCCCTTCTCCATTACAATTTGATTACATAGCATTTGGATTTATGGTCTATTTCTTTCCAACCTACTGGGTTAAAACACGCCTGAGTATATCTCAGACGTTTCTATCTAGTATCTGTATTTACACTGCAGAGGATAATGGTAGAGGCCCACAGAAGCCCCCAATATGCAGAGGAAGAACAGTTAGATTCTACTGTGAAGACGCCCTGAAATTCACACAGTATATGCATTCTACTCTGATAGACCCCTGATTGTCCTAATAACAAAAGTTTAAAACTTTGTTTACAATGAACACCATTCAATATTACTTTCCAAAATGTACAAGTGAACTGACCCCTTAGGGAGACCATCCACATTTATCTGGAGGTTGTATAAACCTGCCAGAGTATGGCCCCAATCCCTTGGGACAAATATGCCCCCAATTTGAGAAACAACAACTACATCTAAAAATGCGCCCTAAAAATGGCATTTTCCAATTAGTTTTCAAAACTATCATCAGTATTTCTGTTGCTTTAAACATACACCACCAATGAGTCCTAGAGCTCTTTTAGCTGGAATTAGTTAGAAGGTCAAAGAGCTGAGAAACTGAGTTACTTTGTCACTGGGTTATTTAATTAGAACTAAGTTATCCTCTCTGTGGGTTGCATTCCTTCTCTGCAAGATGGAATCAGGAAAGAAATATGAAGGTTGCAAAGACTGCCATATTTTTGCAAAGCAGACATAGCAACAGAATCAACCTCTGACCTCAAGGTGCTTCCAATTAAGTGAGGAATGAAAAGTAAACATACATGAAAAGAAAGTATCACAATACTTCTAAAAAAAAAAACTATGAATAAGAGGGAAAAAAATCACTCCAAACTAAGTCCAGACGGAGTGTAAAGTAAAGAAATACCGGCCAAACATTCTCATCACAAAGCTGAACTTGGCACGACCAGGCTGAATTTGTACTTCTCACAGTCCCCAACGGAACCAGCTGGAAGGGGCAAGCCACAATGGAACACCAGTTCAGGGGGGTTTGCAGGGGCCTTCCCAGGGCTGCTTTCCTGACGCCTCCGCATCCGGGGACAGGCTCCTAATGTCCACCTCTGTCCCTACTGACAAGGATGACAACAGGATCCGGACTGTTGTGTCCACCTGGTGAAAGTATAGTTACTTTCAGCACCCAAAAACAACCCAATATTTGCTGGCTTAAAAATAAACGTTATTTGGGCTTTGGTCTCCCCTATACCTTTCGTATCACAATCACAAACTTCTACACTCCCACTAACATCTTTAATGTACATTAGCCTCATCCTCAGTATCACCTCCCTATATCACCTCATGGAAGTTGGATCATGCATTTTTGTTTATAAAGCTAGAAAATGTCATAAAATCCTGATGTCAAAAAGTAAAAACTCGTCATAATTTATCTCTCTGAATGAATAGAAATAACATAATTTGTTTTCTAAGATCACAGTGATTATACAGTCATCAATATTTGTGCTGTCAAATCGAGTAGCTACTAGGTGTGTGTGGCTCTTTAATTATAAGTTAACTTAAATTAAATAAAATTAAAATATTAGTTCCTCAGGAATAACACTGGCCAAACATTCTCATCACAAAGGTGAACTCGGCATGACCAGGTCTAAAATATTAGTTTCCGAGGAACTAACATAAGACCTGAAATATAAGGCCTAACAATACATTTAGAATCTGGATTTTTAACTAAAAAATCATAAGCTCTCAGTTTTTCTCCTACTACTTTCATCTTTTCCTTCCTTGTCTTCTTAGAACATTGATTATAAGAACTTAGGGCAGAAAAAGTTTATGCCACAGTGTGGTATCGAACTTTCTGAGGAACTCATATTTAATTTTATTTAAATTAACCGAAAATTAGGAACTAATATTGTTAGCTCCTAATAATATTTAAAATAATAATAAAATATTATTACAAGTGCTCAATAGCTACATGTAACTAGTATTTACGATGCTGGACGGAGCAGATAGACAACATTTTCATCATCTCAGAAAGTTATACTGGACAGTACTGATCTGGTTAATCAATAGGTAATCAGAAGAATATCGGTGATATGGTTTGGATCGGTGTCCCTGCACAAATCTCATGTCAAATTGTAATTAATTCCCAATGTTGGAGGTGGGGCCTGGTGGGAGGTGACTGGAGCATAGGTGCGGAGTTCTCATGAATGAGTTAACACCATCTCCTCGGTACTGTTCTTGTGATAGCGTGTGAGTGAGTTATTGTGAGATCTGGTTGTTTAACAGTGTGTAGCACCTACCCCCTGCACCCCCAGCCTTTTTGTTTCTCCTGCTCTGGCCATGGAGACACGGCGACATGCTGGCTCCCCCTTCGCCTTCTGCCGTGACTGTAAGTTCCCTGAGGCCTCACCAGAACCAGATCCTGCCGTGCTTCCTCTACAGCCTGCAGAGTCACAAGCCAATTAAATCTCTCTTCTTTATAAATTACCCAGTCTCAGGCATTTCTTTATAGCAATGCGAGAACAGAATAATAAAATTGGGTACCTATTCACTTTTGCCAAGAAAATTCATATTTTTAATATAATTTTAAAAATTAACATATACAAAATTGAGGCCTCTTTGGATGTACAAATTCTGTAAGTTTTAACACATGTGTAGATTTGCCTCCTTGCCATTGCTCAGGATAGAATCAGATATGGAATTGCTCTATCACCCCAAAGAACTCGTTCGTGTTGTGCCTTACACACTTCCAATCCCTGGAAACCACCGTTATATTATTTTTCCTTATCATTTTGCCATTTCTAGAGTGTCATATAAATGGAATCATATAGCAGGTAACTTTTGGAGACTGGCTTCTTTCACTGAGCCTAATGTTAAAATGTATCCACACTGTTGCATGTACTAGAAATGGGATTGCTGGATCATATGGTAAGGATATGTTTAACTTCATCAGAAACTACTGAAGTAGGATTGCTTTGGCTATTCAGGCTCTTTTTTAGTTCCTGGAGGCATCACATTACTTGACTTCAAATTATACTACAAGGCTATAGTAACCAAAATAGCATGGTACTAGTACAAAAATAGACACATAAATCAATGGAACAGAATAGAGAACCAAGGAATAAAGCCGTATAACTACAACCAACTCATCTTTGACAACATTGACAAAAATATACAACACTGGGGAAAGGACACCCTATTCAGTCAATGGTGCTGGGAAAATTGGAAAGCCAATATGTAGAAGAATAGAACTGGACTCCTATCTCACTCCATATACAAAAATTAAATCAAGATGAATTAAAGATTTAAATATAAGACCTGAAACTATTAAAATCCTAGAAGAAAACCTAGGAAAAACTCTTCTGGACATTGGTCAAAGCAAAGAATTTATGACTAAGTCCTCAAAAGGAAATGCAACAAAAAACAAAAACAGACCAATGGGACTTAACTAAACTAAAAAGCTTTTGCACAGCAAAAGAAATAATCAACAGGGTAAACAGACATCCTACACAATGGGAGAAAATATTTGCAAACTATGCATCCAATGGAGGGCTAACAGCCAGAACCTACAAGGAACTCAAATAACTCAAAGAAAGAAACAAGTAACCCCATTAAAAAATGGACAAACGACATGAACAGACATTTTTCAAAAAAACAGGCAAGAGACCAACAAACATATGAAAAACATCACTGATCAACAGATGTTGTGAGGATGTGGTGAAAAGGAAATGCTTATACACTGTCTGTGGGAATGTAAATTAGTACAACCTCTATGGAAAAGAGTATGGCAATTTCTCAAAGAACTAAATATAGAACTACCTTTGATCCAGCAATCCCACTACTGGGTGTCTACCCAAAGGAAAAGAAATTATTTTACCAAAAAGACACCTGCACTTGGATGTTTACTGCAGCAGTACTCATAAGAGGAAAGATATGGAATCAACCTAAGTGTTCATTAACAGATAACTGGACTAAAAATATGATACACACACACACACACCACACACAGCACACAAACACACACACCACACACACACATACACACACACACCACACACACACACCCCCCCCCCACACACACACGAAATGGAATGCTACTCAGCCATAAAAAAGAATTAAATCACGTCTTTTGCAGCAACATGGATGGAACTGGAGGCCATTATCCTAAGTGAACTTACTCAGAAAGTCAAAAACTGTACTTACAGTACAGTTGCAAGTGGGAGCTAAACAACAAGTGCATAGGGACATGTGGAGTGGAGCAACAGACATTAAAGACTCTGAAAGGTAGGAGGGTAGGAGGGGAGTGAGGGATCAAATATTACCTGTTATACTGCCTATTGGATACAATGTACACTGTTTGGGTGACGGTTACACTAAAAGCCCAGACTTTACCACTACACAATATATCCATTTAATATAACTACATTAATATCCCCAAATCTATAAAAATAAAAATAAATTTTAAGAAACTACTGAACTATTTTCCAGACTGGCTATACAATCTTGCATCTAGCTGGCAACGCCATTCTAGGAACTTTTTCTGTAAGTTTCTTGGGATTATCTATATGGTCAATCAAGTTGTTTGCAAATAGGCAGTTTTATTGCAGCTTGTAGGCCTTTCATTTCTTTTTCTTACCTTATTCCAATGGATAAAACCTTCAGTATTGTGTTCAACACGAATGGTAAATGTGAACATCCTTGCCCTGTTTCCAGTCTTAAAGGGAGGGTATTAGGTCTTTCACCATCAAGCATGATGTTAGCTACAGGTTTCTTTTTCTTCAACTTTTATTTTAGATACGGGGGTATATGTGCAAGTTTGTTACATGAGTATATTGTATGATGCTGAGGTTTGGGGTATGAGTGATCCTGTCATCCAAGTAGTGAGCATAGTACTCCATAGGTAGTTTTCAATCCATGTCTTCTTCCCTCCCTCCCCATCTAGTAGTCTGCAGTGTCTATTGTTATCATAGCTGCAGATTTTTGTAGACGTTCTTTATCAGGTCAAGGAAGTTTCCTTTTAATCTTACATAGATTGTTGAGAGTTTTTATCATGAATGTATGTTGAATTTTGTCAACTGCTTTTTCTGAATCTGTTAATATTATCATGTGATTTTTTTCTTCCTTGGTATGTTAATATGGTACATTACATTGACCTTTTTTTTTTTTTTTTTTTTGAGATGGAGTCTCGCTCTGTCGCCCAGACTGGAGTGCAGTGGCACAACCTAGGCTTGCTACAACCTCCACCTCCCGAGTTCAAACAATTCTCCTGCCTCAGCCTCCTGTGTAGCTGGCACTACAGGCGCGTGCCACCACGCTAAGCTAATTTTTGTATTTTTTAGTAGAGATGGAGTTTCACCATGTTGGCCAGGATGTTCTTGATCTCCTGACCTCGTGATCTGCCTGCCTCGGCCTCGCAAAGTGCTGGGATTACAGGTGTGAGCCACTGTGCCCAGCCCTACATTGACTGATTTTCAAATGCTGAATTAGTCTTACATTCCAAGGCTAAATCCACTTGGTCATGATTTGTTATTCTTTTTATATATTGCCTAATTCAATGTACTAATATTAATATTTCATGAAGGATTTCTGCATCTATGTTCCTAAGAGACATTGGTCTGTAGTTTTCTTTCACTGCACTAACTTTGTTTGGTTTGGTAACCAGGATAATGCTGGCTTCACAAAACAAGTTGGGAAGTGTTGCCTCCTCTTTGATTTTTTGAAAAAGATCTTATAGAATTGATGCCATTTCTTCCATAAAGGTTTGGTAGAGAATTCTACCAGTGAAACCATTAGGTTTTGATTTTTGAGCTTTTGGTAAAGATTTAATTATAAATTGAATGTATTGAGATATAAAGGGGTATTTTGGGGTGAGTTTTGGTAACCTCTTCTTTCTAGGATTTGGTCCATTTCATCTATATTGTTGAATTTATGTGCACAGAGCTGTTGATGGTATTTACTTATTATATTTTTGTGGGGACTATAGTGATATGCCCTCTTTCATGCCTTACATTGGTAATTTATGTCATATTTCCTTGTCAATCTGGATAGAGGTTTATCAGCTCTCGATATACTTAAAAAACCAGATTTTTAATTTTATTGGTTTTCTCCACTATTGTTGTTTTCAAATTCATTGATATCTACTCTTATCTTTATAAAATTTCCTTCTTTCTGCTTGCTTTAGACTTGTTTTGCTCTTCTTTTTCTAGTTTCTTTAGGTGGAAGCTTAGATTGCTCACTGCAGTTCTTTTTTTCTTTTCTAATATGAGGGTTTAATCCTCCATATTTCCCTCTAAGTCCTGCTTTAGCCACTTCATATGAATTATGATAATATTGCATTTTCAATTTTGTTCACTTTAAAATATTTTCTGCTTTCTCTGGGACTTTGATTCACAGATCACTTAAGTATGTTGTTTAATTTCCTAGTATTTAGAGATTTATCAATTATCTTTCTTTTGTTGATTTCTAGTCAAATCTCCTTACGGTAAGATAACTACTTTTGATTATTTCAATTCTTTTAATAATTTTTAGGTTTGTTTTATGTCTCTGGCTATCATCTATTTTTGTGAATGCTCTCTGAGGATTTTAAAGGGATGTATATTCTGCTATTTGAGGGAGGAACACTTTATAAATGTCAATTAGCAAGTCTGATGGTATTGTTCAATTTTTCCACATCCTTACTGCTATTCGATCTACTTGTTCTTGCAATTATTGGGGGAGCTGTGTTGAAGCCCCTAACTATAATTGTCCATTTTTCCTTTCAGTTCTATTCTGTTCCATGTACTTTGAAACTTTGTTATTAGGTACATACACTTTTTTAATGCTTTCTATGTCATCATGGTGAACTTACCCATTTTTCTTTATGTAATATTCTTCTTTATCCCTGGTAATTTTTCTTGCTCTACATTCTACTATTTCTGATATTAATATGGCCCCTCCAGCTTCCTTATGATTACTGTATATCTCTTTACTTTTTACTTTTAAGACATTCATTATATTTAAAATGTATTATCTGTAGATAGCATATCCTATGGTCATTAAAAAAAAATCCATTCTGACAATCTCTGTCATTTAATTTGTATGTTTAGACCATTTATATTTAATGTAATTATTTATACATTGGAATTTAAGTCTACCCTTTATTATTTATTTTAGGTTTTTTCCCTCATTTTGTTCCTGTTTTTCCTTTCCTACTTTTATTTGAATTATTTGAATATTTTCAGTGCTCTATTTTTATTTATCTATTGAGTTTTTACTATATTCCTTTGTATGGTGTCTTTAGCTATTGCTCTACACATTTCAATATATATACTTACCTTTTCACAGTCTACTTAGAATTAATATTTTACTACTTCAAGTGGTAAATCTTACCACCATTTTAGTCCCTTTAACCTCTTCTCTTTACGTTACAATTGTCGTATGTGTTACATCTATATACAATGAAACTCTACCCATGCTATAATATTTGCTTTCCATTATTATACTTTTATTTATTTATTTTGAGATGGAGTTTCATGCTATAATATTTGCTTTCCATTATTATACTTTTATTTATTTATTTATTTTGAGATGGAGTTTCACTCTGTCGCTAGGCTGGAGTGCAGTGGCACGATCTCAGCTCACTGCCACCTCTGCCTCCCGGGTTCAAGCAATTCTCCTGCGTCAGTCTCCTGAATAGCTGGGCCTACAGGCGCATGCCACTGTGTCCAGCTAATTTTTGTATTTTTAGTAGAGACGGGGTTTCCCCATGTTGGCCAGGATGGTCTTGATCTCTTCACCTCATGATCTGCCCACCTCAGCCTTCCAAAGTGCTGGCATTACAGGCATGAGCCACCGCACTCGGCCTATTATACATATTTTAAAGAAGTGAAGAGAATAATTATATTTACTCAGATATTACTACTGTTGCTTTTCTGTTTCTCTTGGTGTTTCAAGTTTTCCTCTAGTATAATTTTCTGTCTATCAGCATTTCTTTTAGAGCAAGTCTTCTGGCAGTGAATTATTGCTTTCTTTTATTTGAGAATATCTTTTTTTTAACCTTTGTATATAAAGAATATGTTCCCTGGTTATTTTAAAAAAAGTATTCCACTTTATTTTGGCCTTTGTGGTTTCTAACGGAAAATCTTCAGTCATTCAACTTGTTCTATTATATGCTATGTATCATTGGTATGTCTAAACATACCAATTAAATCTGCAGTAATTCAACTTGTTCTATTATATGTCATGTAGCAGTTTTCCCTATTTGCTTTCAATATTTTTCTCTCTTTAGTTTTTAACAGTTTATGATGTGTCAGGGTATGCATTTCTTTGATTTTAGCCTGTTTAGGTTTGTTCAGCTTCTTAAATTTAAAAGCTTACGTCTTTGACCAAATTTAGTTGCCACCCATTATTTCTTCAAATCACACCCTTTTAGGAACCTTGATTACACAAATGTTGGACATTTTTGGTATGGTCTCACACATCCCTGAAGCTCTGTTTACTTTTTTTTTCATTCTTTTTTTCTGTTTTTGAGATTGAATAATTTCTATTGATTTATCTTCAAGTCCACTGCCTCTTCTCTATTATCTTCATTCTGTTATTGAGCCCACCCATGAATTTTTATTTTTGATTATTATGTATTTCAAATATATTCTAAAATTACCACTCGGTTCTGCATTATATAATCTATTCCTGCACTTCTGGGGCCATGATTAGAATAATTGATTTAAATCTTTGATAATTCCAACATCTGTGACACCTCAGTATTTGCAACCGTTAATTGTTCTTTCACATACAAATTGAGATTATCCTAGTTCTTCATATGCTGGCTAATTTTCAGTAATGTTGATTATTATATTATGAGAGTCCAAGTCTTTAAATACTAAGGACAATGTTGAATTTTTTTTTAAGCACGTGATCAACATTGTTAAGTTCAGGCTGCAATTTCCAAACTACCTTCTGTCAGCTGAATGTCACTTCAGTGCAGAAAGCCTTTGCAATGCTATTTGGATCTGTCTTACATGTATACCATGCAGTGGTCACCCTGGGACCTGTATGATCTAGTTCATATTTCAGCTCTCATAGCATTTGTAGTGCTGCTTAGAGTCAGATCCAAACATGCACAGCTCAGAAGCGAGTACAGGAGTACACACAATATTTTATGCAATAGCTCTCTTGATCCTCTCTGTGATCTCCCCAGTGCCTTCCAGTACCCTAGGGCCCCTTTTCATGGTCCTTCTGCTAGAACGCTGGGGTTTAGTTGCCTTGCTCAGCCACATACTTCTAGCACAACTGCATTTCAGTGTGGTGTCAAATGGCAGAAGGACAGAGAGGGAAGAAAAGCAATGGGAATTCGCCCCATGCTCTTAGGACCACGGTTCCCTTCATCAGAAAGAAGGATATCCTCCTCTCCCAGCATGCACAGTTTTGGATGTCTGCCCAGCCCTACGCTGCTGTGCAGAACTGGCTATGGGCTGGGAAGGGAGAGAATGAAGACGGTGGCTTCTTCCACTCACTCTGAAGTTAGCACTCCCCTTTCTTGCTTCTCAGGTCAGGAAGCAAGGGCTTCCCTTGAAGATCTTTCTGTCCATACCAGTGTGACCTACCGGATTTTGGGCTACCTCGGAGTCTATGTCAGGTGATACAGTTTAGTGGAACTTCAAATTCTGATCTCTTCCCCACCGTGCCTGCTGTGCCATGCATTCTGTCCATGGCCTCAGCTACATGCTGACTCTTGCTCAGAAGCAGAATCCATAACTACTTTTTATTCTTTGAAATAGCACTGTTAGCAGGAGAAGCAAATATGTTCACTTTGGACTTTGTTTTCCTTTTATAAAGGCTTACTTTTATTTTAGGACTGTTGCCATTGAGTTTTTTTTGTTTTATTTTAGCCTCAGAAAATATCATTTCACTTCATCCACTCTCACATACCAGACACTTAGCCTTTTCCCACCTCTGTGATAATGGTGGACAGATATGGGTAACTCAAAGTTAGCTTCCTTTTTGTGGTTCTGGCCTCTTTGGCCAACTATATTCTTTAGAGTTACTAATGAGAAGCCAAACTGATTGACATGAGTGCCATCCTCTCTTTCCCCAAGTCCACCCTCTGGCCAGAGGTACTAATGAGCTTTGTCATCAGTGTTAGGTGGATCAGGAGACAGGAGGCACCCACATGGCCCACAGACCAGATCATTAGCGTCAAATGTAATTACTGAGTTCATTGTTTCCCTTTCTGACCCTCTCCTATCCACGTCACACACACAATAGTGATGGGTGCTTTCAAAAATTCACCTTAGCCCTGGCTGAGGGCACTACAACAGAGAAGAGAAAGAGGTATGGCCTGAGACTTTGCCTCAATAATGTTCAGTCCTCCTACTTTTACTTCAAACTGTTGGTATTTGTGGTCCTTAGAAGAGTATCACTCAAGTTTGTATACTATATGAACATGATTGGCTTCTACACTCAACACAAAAGTTCTACCAAAAAACTCCTCAAACATTACATCTTGACAGTTACACTATCATGCACAAATAACCTGACCCCAAAATTCTAATGGCCTTCTCACTGGGGGATATGACCCCAGTGGTTATACTAAAAAGAGCTCCAAGAAGGCAATGTTCATATCATATATATTAGTATGTCATAGTGAGGGCAGTTTACTGATAATAGGACAGCCTGTTGAACAGAAATATTGAGTATTTGGCAGGATGAATGGACAAGGTATATTTATAATTCTACTCAATTAGAGAGTGAAGTCTGAAAGTCAATATGTGCAGTATGAGCAGATTTGCAAGAAAAGGTTTATGGGTAATGGATAAACTTTCTTACTCAACCCAAACGAGGATTTTAATTTCTGGCTACTGGCAGCAGCACTTTGACGAGGGAGCCAGTGGGGACAGGGACGAAGGTAGCTCAGCCCAAAGTGCTCCATGGAGATGCCTCCTGCTGACAGCGGGAGCCACCCGAACATTCTCCTTGTGTGTATGTGGTGGCTGCCCTTCCTCCTGTGTGACTCCTTGTGACACTTAACAGTTCATCCAGGCAAGGGTCCAGTCGGGGGCAGTGATGTGGCCTGGGCCACAGAACGGGGCCCCAGGGGCTCCTCCTCAGTGAGTGGCAAACCGTGCAAACCATGCTTCATCTGATTGGCACAGTGGCACTCCCTGAGGGGCACCCAACCCAACTGAGAAAACAATGCTCACCGTCCAGCTTGTGGCTGGGCCATCACTTAGACTGAATTATCAGCATGGACATGGCTGATAGACTTCAGAGAACGAAGGCTACCACAGATGTCAATGATACCACATTTGACACCACTGTTTGACTGAAGCCGTGAGAAATTGTAAAGCAAACAAAAGCTGATTTCTAACTCAACCTAGGAACAGAAAATTCAGTTGGAACTACACACACGTACATACACACAGACACATACACACACACACACGTACATGTAGTTATAGACTGAGATTGAGAAACCTAGCAAGACAGTATAAAGCGTTTTCTCGTGTCTGGGCCAAGAGCAACGCAGCACAGTCTCTATGGAGAGGGGAATGGCTGATGGATCAGCTCCTTTATGCTTTGTTCAGATCTGTGGCCCTAAAGCAATAGTTTCCCCAACACAAGATATGTAAATTTAACACCTAAAACCTGCAACTATGGCCGGGTGTGGTGGCTCACACCTGGAATCTCAGCACTTTGGGAGATTGAGGTGAGAGGATCTCTTGAGTCCAGGAATTCAAGGCCAGCCCGAGCAACATAATGAGATCCCATCTCTACAGAAAACTTTTAAAAATGAGCCAGGCGTGGTGGTGCCTGTCTGGAGTTCCAGCTACTCAGGAGGCTGAGGTGGAAGGATGACTTGAGCCCAGGAGTTGAAGGTTGCAGTCAGCTATGATTGCGCCAGTGCACTCCAGCTTGGGTGACACAGTAAGATCCTGTCTCAAAAAAAACCCTGCAACCCTGAAAATGGTAAGTTCAAAGTTAGCAGGTTATGAATAAGCAGAAATCTAGCAGGGTATGGTAGCTCACACCTATAATCTCAGGGCTTTGGGAAGCTGAGGTGGGAGGGTGGCTTGAGCCTGGGAGTTCAAGACCAGCTTGGGCAACAAAGCAAACCCTGTTGCTGTATTTTAAAAAATAATTTTAAATACAAAACAGGCTAATTTTTAAAAGTGTTTCCAAATATGTGGCTGGGCAGTTATTTAGATGGAATTATCAGCATGGACATTGCTGATAGACTTCAGAGAACGAAGGCTACCACAGATGTCAATGATACCGCATTTGACACCACTGTTTGAAGCCAAACATATTCTATATTTAGAATTAATTAATAATTAATTATTTAATAATTTAGAATTAATAATTCTATATTTAGAATGAATATAAATTCATTCTAAATTTACAAAAGCTATCAATAAAAGTTGTCTGTAAGCTCTTTTATAATAAAAACCCATGGTGCATTTTCTTCCTTCCACATTTTACTTTTATCCCATCCCTGCTGGTAAGTCACTGCCGTAACAAGCTCTTACTGTCTGTTCACGTAACACGTACACTGATGAAGCAGACTACATTCTTAATCATCTGTTCAGATTAGCAGATTTTTCTGTTAACTTTCAAAAATCCACATGCCTGCCACATTCATATTTTGCAATAAAGGAGTCAATTCTCATAGGAACAGCAAAACTGGCCTCTTTAAAATTCCACACCTCATAAAAGGCTTGTTTTAAGAACAAACAATTGATGAAGAAAGACAGCAATCCCAATGTGATACCATATCCTATTACTTTACACTAGAATCTGAAATATTCTTGCCTATACAGCTTAAAGTCATATGTACTTTTCAGGCAGTGCCAGGGCAAAAAAGAAAAAGGAAGTCATATGTACTTAATTACTGAAAGTCTTTAAAATATCCTTCTTGTGTTATACCATTTACTTTCTATCCTTTCTATCCACCCTCCCCTCCTCCCGCCAAACCCCTGCCACCCACTCCCCTGCAACCCAACCTACCCTCAGAAAAGAAAAAAACATCCCCTGGCAACAAAGATCCTTTTGATAACTTGGCTTGGGCCACAAAGTGGTCCGGAAAAAGGGTTGGTCTTTTCAGCCCTGCGTTTGTAGCAGCGAAGGTGGCAGGATTTCTGTCTCCCAAGCTGTCCTGGGTGGTCACCTGGGAGCAGGTAGACAACAGCTGGACCAGTACTTTGTAATTCTGGCCAGATTCTGTAGGTCTGTGCTTGTGCTTTTGTGGACAATTATTTTAACAGTCTACAATGAAAATAAAGAAAGATAAGACCACAAAGAAAGTTTCTCATAAAGATAACTAAACTTGATCAAAAATTGTCTTTAATTATGCTCTTCTTCGTGTGTGTGTGTATGTAGATACATGTATGTGTGCATGTTAAATGTCTTCTTTTTTAATGCAGATTAATGGTGATAAGAGATGACAGATTTTTTCTAAAAGCACTTGCTTGCCAGAACTAAAAGCTGGCGACCTATAGTGATCCACACAAATTTTATTGAAGTGTTCTTTGAACGTGAAGTCCAAAAGTGTGAGAACCCTTGGATTAGATTTCAGACAGATGGGAGGGAAAAGGGCACAGGGATTTATCATCCTAACACACATCCTGAGGCCATTCCCCAACTCCATTTGTGATGTTCAGAGTTTGGGAAGCAAAGTGCTACCCACCCTGATATCTTTTGCTTAATAAAAAGCATTAACACTTGCATCTGAACTCATGTCAGTTTCAGTTATTTTCTTAGTGTGTACCAATCCAGAGTTCAGCTGGATCCCCTCATGGGTTTTCCTTAAGTTTTGTCTTCCTCATTTTGTCTTATGCTCCGAAAAAAATAGTAGACTGTCATAATTCATTCCCCAAGCTTTGCATTCATAAACTGTTATTTTATGTTTCTCAGTTATAATATTTTCATATTCTTGTGGCACTACATTTTTCACAACCCAAAGTTGATGATCTTTTTCATCCAATACAGGATTATCACTACTTCCCTTCCTACTATCACCATTTTCATGACATCCTACAATCCAACTATGTCTGATTGTAGGAAACTCAAAACAACCAGAGCATAGAGCATGCAACAAGTTATCTAAGTTAGGTACATCTCAGGTCCCAAACATCCAACTGTCAGGTGTGAGCACTACCCTTGGGTGGCCCGTGTATGCTGCCGTGCCTTCCTACCCTTCCTTCACTCTTCCTTAAAGACACCAAACACTATCATGTTCCCCTTTCTTCCTCTTGCACCACTCACTTTCTTGATAATAAACATTCTCACTTGTATGCACACCCCATCATCTTTAACCGCTTTCCTCTCACTTCTTTTTCTTTCTTTCTTGAGACGGAATTTCGCTCTTGTTGCCCAGGCTGGAGTGCAATGGCACCATCTCGGCTCACTGCAACCTCTGCCTCCTGGGTTCAGGCAATTCTCCTGCCTCACTCAGCCTCCGGAGCAGCTGGGATTACAGGCACACGCCATCACACCCGGCTAATTTTGTATTTTTAGTAGAGATGGGGTTTCTCCATGTTGGTCAGGCTGGTCTCGAACTCCCAACATCAGGTGATCCGCCTGCCTCAGCCTCCCAAAGTGCTGGGATTACAGGCTTGAGCCACTGTGCCCAGTCCCTCTCACTTCTAATGCCTACCCCTCCCACCTCCTACTAATAACAACTACACCTTACTGTCAATATGTACGAAGGGGCTTTCTACATGTCATGACACTTTGTTCTCATAAGAACCTTACGAAACAAATACTACTATCTCCATTTTATGAATGAAATCAGGGAGAGCTAGGTAACTTGCCCACGGTCACAGTTTTAATGACAGATTATATAATAGCTAAGACATTGAGTTCTATCAAGGAAAAAAAAAAAAGCAAAATTTGACAAAGTAAAGAACACTTTTCTGCTCCCCAAAATACTTAAAATATTAAGTCACACTTTCCACACAGGTCCTAGGTCATCCCTTCTAATTACAACCATTTAAGTGCTCATACTAAAGACGAGTGAAAACGACTTTAAATTGTGCGCCTCCTCGTTGAGTGCTCAGTACCTCCTACTTCCCACAGTCACCTGCCGCATTTTGGTCTCATGAAGGTTACGGTGAATGTGTGGCGTGGCCTGAGTCATCGCCACCACTGGGAACGGCTCCTGGGGGAGGCGCCACCGGAAGGGTGACTGTGATGAAATGGAAATTCAGTGGACTCAAGAGACCCATCTGTCCATCAAATGCAAAACTGACTTAGGGCACCATGGTTCTTTCCAGTTTTGGTTTTTTGGTTCCAAACGGTTGCCGTATCAATCTTTTTGGGAAACTAACTGTGTGTAAATTATTAAAACCAAGTCCAGATTCTAAATTCACATCTAGGGTCTGAGTTTCCTCTTCTTATAACTGTTTCCTCTGCTGGCCTCTAAAAGAGAGCTCTCGAAGGCTCCATCGTCACCCACCTCCTCTCTTCTCCTGCTACGTGGCCCACAGGGGCAGGCCCACCCCGTCTCAGGTGTAACCACTCTCAGCCATGCAGAGCTGAAGGGGTCAAAACTCCCTCCCTGGTCCCAAAACTCTCCCTGACTGCCTGACCCACCTGTCTTTCTCAATCTGTCTCTCCCTCCCTCCCTGCCACCTTCTCTCTTTACCTATCAGATGATTCCACCTAGATACCTCTGGTGCCTCAAACTCAACACACTCAAAACTGAACGTGTACTCTATCCCGTAAATCCTGCCCCTTCTTGTATCTCCTGGTTTGGACCGTAGCACCACCACCGGGGCAGCCGCGTGACACATGAGTGTGAGATACCTGTCCTTTCTTCCCTAACCACCCCCTTCCCTCATAACGGAAGCAGTCAACAGAGCCACTCTACTCACTGTCTGGATGTCTCTAAATCCATTTCTTCCTTTTGCTTTAGGTTTTCACCTGCACTACTGGAAACCACCCTCCTCACCCCTGCCACTGGTTTCCTCTGTCACCCTAAGCATAAGTCCCAGAATGAGCTTCCCGTCTAATGCTCCTCTCTTACTCCTTTTCCAATGATAAACTCCTAATGATCTCAATATGTTGATATCAATTGCATCCCTATTTTTGAGCTGATAAAACTAAGGACATAACATAAGGACAGATGATGAAATTGTCTAATCGTATCATAAAGATATTCTTCTAGAATAACTTATCAGAGTTGAAGAACAAACCATTTTATCTTATCCCTTCAGGAAAGATATCCCATTAAGGCAAACAGAATTTGGTCATTTTAGCAATTAAATGCAAGCAGGAGGCAAAGAATGCTAACATTTATCGCACACCTACTGCACGGCCAGTACTCCAAGTTAGACACTTCATATAGGTTCACAATTAATATAACCTGTGATGTGGGTGTAATCCTCATCTAAAGGATTAAAGCTAATTTGTTCTATGTCTCCCAGCAAGGAAATGGTACCTCCAGGATACAAATGTGGTTCCAATATCCTGAACCTACACACTTGTCACCATTCCACATGCCCTGTCACCAAGAAAATGCCGGACTTGCTGGTGCCATGAGTGGCTAAAAGATTCGTAAACACGGCATAACTGCTCTTATTTAAATTCAACCACAATATTTCCTTTTTATTCAAATTTCAGATTTCAAGACTATAAGATTTTTATGCTGATTGAAAGAAGAAACGGGTAAATACGAGAAGTACTATTTGGTGATAAGAAAATTCAACAGATAATATGTCTAAGATTTCATAAAACCCTTTCATTTCCTGTTTCTGAGGTCAAGGGTAACTTTTCATAACGTTCCAACATAAAAACTCACCAGTTTGGCTGGGTGCAGTGGCTCATGCCTGTAATCCCAGCATTTTGGGAGGCCAAGGTGGGCGAATCACCTAGGGTCGGGAGTTCAACACCAGCCTGGTCAATATGGTGAAACCCCATCTCTACTAAAAATACAAAAAATTAGCTGGGCATGGTGGCATGCACCTGTAATCCCAGCTACTTGGGAGACTGAGTTGGGAGAATTGCTTGAACCTGGGAGGCAGGGGTTGCAGTAAGCCAAGATTGCACCACTGCTGGGTGTGACAGAGCAATACTTTGTCTCAAAAAACAAAACAAAAACAACTCACCAATTTTTTACACCTATTTTATACTTAGCCCCGGTACGGGTACTCTGGGGACAAAAGGAAGACCAAGACATAGTACAATCAGAGTATAATTCATCTACAAGTAACACTTTCAACTCAAGATAAACAGGTACTGAGATAAAGACAGCATTTCTCTCCCAGTGCTGTTGGCATCATGCATTACATACAACCTCACCATGGACTCAATCTAAATAACATGAGCTCCAAATAAAAAAGGATTTGACATATTACAATCACACAATGTGTAAAATGCACCATTGGGGAAGTGATTCTAGGTCATAAAGATCTGAAAATCAGTCCTTTCTCAACACAACATTTGAATATTAATTAGCACACCATCAGAAGAACTGAAGTGACTTGCAAAGTTTATTCTCTGAAGCACATAATCTCCCTTGTGCCATTAATTCATTTAGGAAACCCTTTTCACATGAATGGAACAGAAGTACATTTCAGGCTAGTCTCGATTTCAATTATCAGCATTCAGCTTTGTAAAGAAAGCTGGTTTGGTTTCATTTTTGTCATATTAGAAATAATATAACATTTTTAGGCCGGGTATGGTGGCTCACGCCTGTAATCCCAGCACTGTGGGAGGCCGAGGCGGGCAGATTACCTGAGGTCAGGAGTTTGAAAGCAGCCTGGCCAACATGGTGAAACCATGTCTCTACTAAAATACAAAAATTAGCCGGGTGTGGTGGCAGGCACCTATAATCCCAGTTACTCAGGAGACTGAGGCATGAGAATCGTTTGAACCCGGGAGGCAGAGGTCACAGTGAGCAGAGATTGCACCACTGCACTCCAGTCTGGGTGATAGTGCAAGACTCCATCTCAAAAAAAAAAAAAAAAAAAGAAAAGAAAAGAAAAAATATAACATTTTTAAATAGATGAAAGCAACATTCAACATGTTGTTTCCTACTATAATTTGTGCCATTTAAAAATTATTTTAATGGCACTTTATTAATGAAGTTAAGTATTATACAAATACGACTTTTGACGTCATAATAAAACCCGTAAGAATAGAGACTACATGTTTCTTAGTTGGGGGTAACAAATACTCTCTCCTTCTCATGTTTCCATGTGACGGAACCACCTGATCAGTAAAGAGCCAGGTGTATCCACTGGTCCATCCCACTCATCTACACCTGGGGGACACTGACTTTTGTGACTGGTAAGTGTGGGAGAAGGATCAACGTAGAGAGAGTAAGTGACCAAAAGTTACCCCAGTGAGTGTAGAAGAATTAAGATTTTGTCTGATTTTGAAGCCTTAATACTCTCGATATTCTACCTTCCAGAGACCCTGATTTTATTCTTCTTCTAAAGTTTGCCTATCTTCAAAAGAACTTTTGCTTCTACTGCTTAATAACCCCCCTTTTATAAATGTAGTGAGCTTGATATTTGTTTGTAAACAGTGAATTTCTAAAGAAAAGTATTTTTAAATTTCTTGAACCCACGAAATTATCTAAAAGCACACTGTTTTTCTCTAGACTTCCCTAAAAGGCCATATTTTTTAAAACTTCACAGACCATCAGTATTACCAACCCCAATTATTTCTAAGCAAAGTCTCTTGCTAAGCTACTAGCTTCACTGGATGATATCAGTGATGAAAGAGAAATGCTACAATACTGCATCTGCCATTAATCTCTAAGCATCAGGTTTCACATCAATCACAAGTCATTTATTGTGGAACCTGTCACAGGATATAATGATTCATGCTAGTTTGAACTTGCCATTGCTCCTCTTCAAGGGGGCTTTCAAAAAAGGAAAAAGCTCATGAAACAGTAAATTAAACAGAATATCTCTTTACCTTTCAATTCTACTTAATCTTTAACATATTAATTTTGCATTTGTTAGACACTCTAAAATGACTTAATGGAGATTTTGCCGTATCATAATCTGACCACAGAGACATACTAAATCACCTAAATATAAAAGATTAGAATTTTGCCACTTAAGAACAACAATTACTATATAGTTATACAAAATAAAGGTGTCTTCCTATGACGATTAATAAATATGGTTTCTACGTTTTAAAGTAAGGGAAGCTTTATAGCCTGCAAGTGAACAAAGGTGACAAATCCTGCTTATAACAATGGAACTGCATTACAGAGGGTCCAATCTTATGCAAACCGAGTCATTAATGAACCTAAACACTGTTTAAATTAGAAAAGCATGCTTGAGATTTGAAACCACACAATTAACCCATCCCCCAGAGAAATGAAGGTAACAGAACAATCAAATGTTTATAGAGAAAAAGTGCCTGTTTTATCAACAGGTGGATTTCTCTTCATGGGGTCACTGCACCCTGCTTTGTTTTAGACAAAGGACTCCAGCCCACTTCAAAGGCCTCTCCAATTGTGGTCTCAGCACAATCTGAGCTTTGGCATTTGTGCCATGAGATAGATTCAACATCTTGGTAAGTCACACCCAAGATCCTTTTTGTGCTCCAAATATTTTGAACCAATTATTTAAAAACCTAGCTATACTATCGCATTTATTTATCTTTGGTAAAGTCTTTCTTTACAAAGCCATACAAACAGAAACCATATAGAGGAGTAGAAATAAGCCAAGCATACTACCTACTATCAGTGTACACTATCAGGGTGATAGGCACACTAAAAGCCCAGACTTCACCACTGTGCAATATAGGCATGTAACACAAAGTAGAGTTAGGGGTACTGCACTTGTACCTCTAAATCTAAAAA
Source organism: Mandrillus leucophaeus (assembly GCF_000951045.1). Classification (NCBI taxonomy): domain Eukaryota; kingdom Metazoa; phylum Chordata; class Mammalia; order Primates; family Cercopithecidae; genus Mandrillus; species Mandrillus leucophaeus. The sequence continues at coordinate 4,426,047 of NW_012106697.1, read as the reverse complement.
ATTTTAAAATGAATATATAAAAGAATAAAGCAAGTGTGATGCGTTGCAAAGCTGGCTACAGATTCTTGCTAGCTGGCCTTGTATTTGGTGAATGGAGGTAGCTGGGCTGACGATCATCCAGCTTCCTCACATGCCGGTGGCCTGACCTCACATAAAGCAAGGTGGCTGGCAGAGTCCACCGTTCTGTGCAGCAGCAGCAGCAGCAGCAGCAGCAACAACAACCATCACTTGTCGTTCGAGGTGTTTTTATTCTTTGTTTATCCATTTAAAGGCTTATAAATTTTTATGAACTGTTTGCGAGGTAAATACATTGGGGTGGCAATATGACAGCTCGATGAGCTCTGTCCAAAAGCTCGCTCACATGCTTCCCATTTGTGACACGATGAACCAGACAGCCCAACTCAACTGCGGTATGTGTACCCCCTAGCAACACATACCTTAGTTGGAGACACTGCCCTAACCTTTCCAGGGCATTGGGTTACTATTTATGAATGTGATAAAACATTCTCTAACCAACCGACAAAACCCTGGAGAGCATCCAAGTCGCTGTGTCAGGGGTAGGGCTGAGGGGTGTAGCTCATGTGTCTCTGTCACATCAGCACCTTGATGTATTTGTTTCACAAACCACCATACACATTTCCAGATCTTTACATCTGTAAACACAGCTTCCCTTTACAGCTTTAAGTTGAAACTGTCAGAGCATTATTCAGCAGATAATTCTGGAGCAGTCAGATATTATGTTCAATTAATGAAAGACTATAATATCAATATTAGGATATAAACCAGCCAATTTCAAGGAATCTAAAAATGAACTAAACCTCCTAACCAAGCAAATCCGACACTCTTTACAACCCCCTATATGCCCCTTACGACTCATCATAGATAAAAGACTTTAAAAAGTAATCAATGCCAAAATATTCTCTAGAAATGAACAAGTTTGCTTACCCAATGTAAATGCACTTTAATATATCATTTATCCACCAATAGGTATTGTCACTGATGCCAGCAATCAAATGAAATGTTGACTCTGAGCAGAATGACTAATATGGAGGGTTATCTCTTTTTTTAGAATACGCTTGAGATTCTATATGCAGCATACACACGTGTTATCTATAATATACACATGCACATATCAAAGATTGAATAAAGGCAGCTGTAAAACTTCCTAACATGTTACAGTCGGTAATTAACGCAAATCGGAATGAAAACACTCTAGACTGCAGTCTTTTGGAGGCAGGAGCTCATGATCCCCAAAGATTCAGAAGCATTACCTCATTGCAGCCTTGAGACAAGCTGAGCATTCACTCTAGGTCTTACCCAGCATGCACCGGTTCACACAAAGACAACAGAGGCGTGACCAATCACATTGTGGCTAGCAGGCACTGTTTCAAAGCCCTCTCCCAATATTACCCATTGACATGCTTGCTGGCAGCCTGCTGAACTTGTCGTCATGACAACACATCCCAGCTGCTCGCGGAGGCTTGTTATATTACTTTTCCTTTTCACCACTCACTTAGCTAATTAAAAATTTAGAACTATGTTTTGCATGTTGGATGCAAACGGAAACAATGCAGGTTCCTTTTTTCTTTTCTAGTCTCTATTTTTTTTTTCAATGGAGCTTTTAAAAATGCTGGGAAAAGCAAATTGAAGGACACTCCCATGAAGTCCCAATATAACCAATCAATAGAGAGACTGCATGTAGCTCCAGCCAGATGGAATTTGTCACTAAACCTAATCTGCAGTAAAGCAAAACCAAATCATGAATGTTCTTCCTGTTCTGAAATCCAGAAGCCAATTCAGCATAGATATTTATGTTGAAATATTCACATTATTCTTGGTGAAAATGTTCTTTCGATATTTTTATTTAACAGGATGCTGATGTAAAGCAGCCCTACCCATAATTCCACAATGCAAGCAGAGTAAATAAATAAATAAAGCACAGAGAGAAGATCCTGTAAAAACTGCCAATATGGCAAGTGTTAAAGGAGGTTCCTGGTAAAAAGCATGCCTACGAACCTGACACATGTTTTAGATTTCATCACCAAAATGCACCACTGCGGGGGAAGGGCAGGAACGGCAGCCTTGCAGTTGAAAAACCATGGAAAGAAAATGCCAGCTTTTGTTTACCAAAGCATGAGAAATAAATTAAACCTCTCAAACTGTTTCGAAGGTGATGGCTGCCTCATGTATATCACCTTTTTGAAAACCCCCCTTCCACCCTGAGTTCGACCTTCATAACTAGAGTTGACACCAAAGGCATTCTTAGAATTCTAAGGTAAAAATTTCTCTTCAGATTTCAGATTTCCACGTAACACATTTAACAGAGTAGAAAGAAAATGAAAATTTGAAGTTATGTTCATTGTAAACAAGCAGAGATAGGAGACATCAAAGTGACATAGAAAATCCAAGTGTTACAGCTAAGGGGAGAGGTCTGCACTAATTTCAATGAAATGAGAACACCGAGACATCAAAAACATGCTGAGAGAGCTGGCGTGCCTTCTGCCTCTTCCCAGGTTAGTCTTCTAATTTTTTTCAGTCTGAAATAATCCAGGACTATCTGATTTGTAGCATTCAGTCCTCAAGCACAGTGCAAATGCATCCACAGAGAGCCTGGTCTGTTCTCTCCAGAAATGCCCACATCCCTGAATTTTCAGGTCTATCGTCAATACCACCGAAAAGAAGTCCCACCCACTGAGAGAGTTAGGAAGAGAAACTTCAAGGAAACCACGCAGAGTTCTAATTGCCAGTGAGAGATACGGGAGGAATGCGGGCCTGGGACACTGAGGCAGACACCATGAGCAAAGCTACTTGGGGTGTTAAAGGTAAATATTGTTTATTCCCTGTCACCTTACCTCAAGTAACCAACAGATGGAAGATCTAAGATGGGGTTTCCAGTTAAACATGGTAGACTGCAAACAGTGCCTCCCAACTCTCACCAAAATGACAGTAGGCGGAATAAAAAAGAAGAGAATGAGAGGGAACATGAAAGCAGAGGAAGCCATCAAATAATTCTGGAAGCTGGAAAAGCAGATGGATGAGAAGTAGCTGAATTACGAGAGTGAAGAAAGTGTAAATATATATATAAGAGGAAAAGCCAACCACAGACGGTGGGATGGGTATGGTACTTCTGAAATGATTGTGTATACATGGTGTGACTGAGGAAATTAACCATGAGGGGAGACGAAGAGCCCAGCGCTATCTTTGTGAACTCCTGCTTTTATATGTGTATTTCTCCTAGCTCTGTCCCCTGAAGAGCTCGGGAAGCAACGCCACCCCAGTGGCAAAGGCTCCCACAGCATTCACAATCTGGGGTTCTAAATACCAATCTACCATTCACCCCCGAAAGAAACCAGGGTGTCTTATTCACGATCTGGGGTACTAAATGCCATTCAACCATTCACCCCTGAAAGAAACCAGGGTGTCTTATTCACGATCTGGGGTTCTAAATGCCATTCAACCATTCACCCCTGAAAGAAACCAGGGTGTCTTATTCACGATCTGGGGTTCTAAATGCCATTCAACCATTCACCCCTGAAAGAAACCCAGTGCCTTATTCACAATCTGGGGTTCTAAATACCAATCTACCATCCTCCCTGAAAGAAATCAGGGTGCCTTAGAGAAATAATTGATCATCACGAATAGGTCCAAGGCAGGAAAAACATGGGTGAACATGCAACATCATTTAGTTTCAGAAAAGGCTTCAAAACTGATAAGGACACCTCAAAAGACACAGGGACAAGACTGAAAGGATTTCTGTGGTCAAATCGGGAACCAGTTCAGCATAAAATAGCATGCCTGCAAAAGATTATAACCCACTGAATCAAAAGAAATCCGTGAGTCCATTACGGCACAAAAACAAACAAAAAATCATACAGTGCTTAGAAAAGTACAGTGCTTATTTTCATTCAACAAATGAACATCAAGTCATAACTTTAGAAGAAACTATCGAATTCAAATATCACATTTGTAACCACCACTGCAATAAGTGATTAAAGCAAGAATTACTGATGCATGATAAAACCACAGGGTCAAAGGCTGTTGGAAAACAAGCTATTCATACTGTCTCAAAATATCAACAGATTATTTTTCATTACAAAAAGAAAAAGACAATTGAGAAATCAGGCTGCCACCACCATAACTAAATGATAAAACTTAGTATCATCAATGAGATAAAAAGCCACCATGTGCCTCCCAATGTTATGTACTGAAAAGAACACTACACAACTTATAGTATTCTTAAAAAAAAAAAAAAAAAAAAAGCTTAATCTAAATCTAACCATGGAGAGATAACTGGACTTCAAACTGAGGAATAGTCTGCAAAACAATTGGCCTGTAATGCTAGAAAAAGTCAGTTTCATAAAATGCAAAAGGAGGCTGGAAAACTCTGACATTAAAAGAAACTGAAGAAATGCAACTCAGTATAACATGTGATCCTTAGAGTTTGGAATTTAAATAAAAGAATTTTAAAAAACAGTTACAGAGGATATTATTAGGACAACTGAAAAAAATTGAATGTTAACTGCACACTAGAAATAGTATCATATCAATGATCAGCTTTCTGAAGTCGGTAATTCTAGTCTCATTATCTATAAGAGAATGTCCTTGCTCTTGGGAAATGTACCCCTGAAACATTTAGGAAATGCAACTCTAAAACACTGGTGCCACGATGCTTGCAACTACTCTCGAAAGTACAGAAAATACATATTAGAGAGAGAGAGAGAGAGATCGATCGATCGATCGATCGAATGTGGCAAAATGTTAACAATTAGTAAATGTAAGAGAATAGTAGACTAGTGTTCCTTTCATGTACTTTGTAACTTTTGTGTCAAAAGAAATAAATTAAAAGCTGGTGGGAGGAAAGAAGGCTGCAAAGTCTCTAAAATTCAGGTATTGTTAAAGGCGAGGTGTAAAACACCACTGAAAGCAGAACTACTGTTTGCAAAACTTTATAAGGAGCATTTAGACACTCAGCCCTATTCCTTTATCTAATACAGTTACCTCTCAACCTAGGCAGACGACAGCAATTCATATACTGGAGAGGTTAAACCACAGGTTGTTAACTAGGGACACCAAGCACAGCTGAGAGGAGAAATCAGCTACTGAATGAAACAGGGTTATGTGAAAAATCATACACTTTACTCTCCCTCTAGACTGCTGTCACAGTCTAGAGGCTGGTAGACTCTTCTAGGGAAACGGGTGCAAGAGAAAAGCCCAACCATTGCCCTGTACAGATCACTCCGCAGGCAGGTCCACGGGGGATAAGCCCACCTCCCACAGAACTTCCAAGCAACACTTTAGTGCCTGCAGAGATCAAAACAAAGCAAAAACTAGAAAAGAAACTTTAAAGAAGTGGATACAAAGCACAGAACAGAAAAATCCTCTCCCAAACTCCTAAAATTAATATTCCCAGGAAGCCACTAGAGATGTGGCCCAGCAAAATAGGGAAATAAACCCAGGAACAGGAGGACATGGGGCCTAGAAGACAGAGGATCCAACACAGGAGTGGTGAAAAGAAAACCCCCAGATATCAGCTGTCAGCCAGCCTTAAAAGTTAGCAGTCCCGATCAGAGCAGGAGGACACAGCCCTCTCAAAGCGAAGTCGCCAAGAACAGGGAAGAATAGCTAGATTGCCTGAGATACCAAAGTACTTGGAAAAAAAAAAAAAAATACCGGTGAGAATCTGGCACATCTGATGGAGCACTGGGGAAAAAGTTAAAGACATACTTTTTTAAATCTATGCAATTTTTAAAACAGGCAATCATTAACTACAGACAAAATGAATAGCTGCGTAAGGGAAGTAAGTGTATTCATAGCACAATACTTGGCCCTTCAAAGAATAGAAGTTACATAGTCATCATAATACTCACACTGATTATTGATTTACCTGTAAGTTCTTGTATAACTACGTGGGGGAGATAAAGGGAGGCGAGGTGAGTATATAAGGAAGCTAAATTTCACTCAGTCTACCAGGAAGATAAAAGATAAAATCCAAAGTAATAAACCAAGATAAAGCATTACAAGCACATTTAGAAATTAGATACATGCCAAGGAAACAACTAGAAGAGTCTGAAGAGATAACCTCTGGGAATCAGAATCAAGGACTGCTTGCGGGGGCCAGGCGTGGTAGTTCAAGCCTGTAATCCCAGCATTTTGGGAGACCAGTCTGGCCCACATGGTGAAACTCTGTCTCTACTAAACAAAAATCAGCTGGGTATGGTGGTGCACGCCTGTAATCCCAGCTACTTGGGAGGCTGAGGCAGAAGAATCACTTGAACCAGGCAGGCAGAGGTTGCACTGAGCCGAGATCATGCCACTGCACTCCCGCCTGGCAACAGAGCAAGACTTCATCTCTAAATAAATAAATAAATATTGGCGGGGAAGGGATCAGGTGATTGTTATTTTTCATTATACTAGCCAGTAGTGTGGGTGATGTGTGTGTGCATTTTTGACTTCTTAAATTATGTAATTACCTTTGTAAAAGCAAAAATTAATTATAAAAACAAAACTGGGCTGGGCGCGGTGGCTCACGCCTGTAATTCCAGCACTTTGGAAGGTCGAGGTGGGTGGATCAGTAGGTCATGAGTTGGAGACTAGCCTGGCCAACGTGGTGAAACCCCATCTCTACTAAAAATACAAAAAATTAGCCAGGCGTGGTGGCGGGCGCCCAGCTACTCAGGAGGCTGAGGCAAGAGAATCTCTTGAACCTGGAAAGTGGAGATTGCAGTGAGCCGAGATCATGCCACTGCACTCCAGCCTGGGCGGCAGAG
>NW_012106697.1:4416968-4419230 GCF_000951045.1 Mandrillus leucophaeus | reverse complement strand
CACACTGATTATTGATTTACCTGTAAGTTCTTGTATAACTACGTGGGGGAGATAAAGGGAGGCGAGGTGAGTATATAAGGAAGCTAAATTTCACTCAGTCTACCAGGAAGATAAAAGATAAAATCCAAAGTAATAAACCAAGATAAAGCATTACAAGCACATTTAGAAATTAGATACATGCCAAGGAAACAACTAGAAGAGTCTGAAGAGATAACCTCTGGGAATCAGAATCAAGGACTGCTTGCGGGGGCCAGGCGTGGTAGTTCAAGCCTGTAATCCCAGCATTTTGGGAGACCAGTCTGGCCCACATGGTGAAACTCTGTCTCTACTAAACAAAAATCAGCTGGGTATGGTGGTGCACGCCTGTAATCCCAGCTACTTGGGAGGCTGAGGCAGAAGAATCACTTGAACCAGGCAGGCAGAGGTTGCACTGAGCCGAGATCATGCCACTGCACTCCCGCCTGGCAACAGAGCAAGACTTCATCTCTAAATAAATAAATAAATATTGGCGGGGAAGGGATCAGGTGATTGTTATTTTTCATTATACTAGCCAGTAGTGTGGGTGATGTGTGTGTGCATTTTTGACTTCTTAAATTATGTAATTACCTTTGTAAAAGCAAAAATTAATTATAAAAACAAAACTGGGCTGGGCGCGGTGGCTCACGCCTGTAATTCCAGCACTTTGGAAGGTCGAGGTGGGTGGATCAGTAGGTCATGAGTTGGAGACTAGCCTGGCCAACGTGGTGAAACCCCATCTCTACTAAAAATACAAAAAATTAGCCAGGCGTGGTGGCGGGCGCCCAGCTACTCAGGAGGCTGAGGCAAGAGAATCTCTTGAACCTGGAAAGTGGAGATTGCAGTGAGCCGAGATCATGCCACTGCACTCCAGCCTGGGCGGCAGAGCGGGACTGTGTCTCAAAAAACAAAACAAAACAAAAACAAACAAACAAAAAACTAATGAACAGCACAGGCTTGGTAGGGCAGAAATCAACCCGCCAGTGAGACCTTTTTGAGTACCTCCCACGGGCTCTGCAACGTGACAAGAAGCGCTCCACAGTGCTGTGGATGTTCTTTTAGTTTCTTTTTCCATGTTATTTTTAAAGAAGCATTAATTACAAAAATTAGTTTTTATCAAGGACTAATAAGAAATTTACCCGAATGATGACGGAAGGGGTGTTATCAACATGAAACCACCTTCAGTGAGAATTAGAGGCCCACAATCTTAGCTCTGCAAGAGTAAAGCAAATTTCACTCACTCATTTAGCAAACATCTATTAAGAACCACTTTCCGGCTCCCTCACACACCAGCTGTGGGATTCTGGGCAAGTTTTGAACTGCCTAATGTCTATAAAATAGGTGTAAGGTCGGGTGTGGTGGCTCATGCTGGTAATCCCAGCACTTTGGGAGGCTGAGGCAGGTGGATCACTTGAGGTCAGCAGTTCAAGACCAGTCTGGGCAACATGGTGAAATCCCATCTCTACTAAAAATACAAAAATTAGCTGGGCATGGTGGTGCACGCCTATAATCCTAGCTACTCGGAGGCAGGAGAATTGTTTGAACTCGGGAGGTGGAGGTTGCAGTGAGCCCAGATCCTGCCACTGTACTCCAGGCTGGGCGATACAGCCAGACTCAGTCTCAAAAAAAAAAAATCAGTGAGAATAATCATGTATACCTCAAAAACAGTGTGTGGCACAGAAAAAATGCTCAAGCAAGTTAACTGTTACCTACTATGAAGGGCCCAGTCTTGCCACTGGGTACAACAGGAACAAGGGGCACCCCTGCCTGCAGGGCCTCTAGTGGGAGGGGGAGGTGGCGATAAATAGGCCATGACAATGCAAAATGGCAAAGGGGCAACAGGGTGTGGGGTTAGGAGGTATGCTCCCAATATCATCCTTGCCTTCACGACCCATGTACCACCCCTGTGTGAAAAATCTGCCTTTCCCAAGGAAATCCCATAAAACGCTAGTCCCAGAACACGCTTCTTTTAAAAAAAAGTTTCATGGTAAAATCCATCTGGGAAACACCACACTTTTCTTTTTTTTTAACTGTACTTTAAGTTCTGGGATACATGTGCAGAACGTGCAGGTTTGTTATATAGGTATACATGTGCCATGGTGGTTTGCTGCATCCGTCAACTCATCATCTACATTAGGTATTTCTCCTAATGCTATCCCTCCCCCAGCCCCCAACCCCCTGACAGGCCCTGGTGTGTGACGTTCCCCTCCCTGTGTCCATGTGTTCTCATTGTCCAACTCCCACTTA
>NW_012106697.1:4409987-4411723 GCF_000951045.1 Mandrillus leucophaeus | reverse complement strand
ATGAGCCACCGCACCCAACCACTCATCTACTTTCAGAAAACTGGATAAGAGACTGTCTTCCTTGCTGAGAGCGGTGGCCCACGCCTGTAATCCCAACACTTTGGGAGGCTGAGGCGGGTGGATCACCTGAGGTCGGAAGTTCAAGACCATCCTAACCAACATGGTGAAACCCCGTCTCTGCTGAAAATACAAAAATAGCCTGGCATGGTGGCGCACGCCTGTAATCCCAGCTGCTTGAGAGGCTGAACCCTCAAGGGTTGAACCCGGGAGGTGGAGGTTCCAGTGAGCCGAGATCGTGCCATTGCACTCCAGCCTGGGCAACAAGAACAAAACTCCATCCCAAAAAAGAAAAAAAAAAAAGAGAGAGAGAGAAAGAGACTGTCGTTCTCTAAATCATGGATGAAAATATCTATGAATAGGCAGCAACATGGACTTCCCTTCCTCTCTCTAGTCTTGCTCCTCTTCCCACCTCTGTCACCCCAAATCCTTTCTCCACACTGCAGGAAGAATGAGCTTCTAAAGTGCCTCCAGGTGATGGTGTCACTCCTGAGCAAAGCCTTTGCACTACTCTCCTTCTTCTACAAACTAGGGACTTCATGACGTGGGTTGTGGGTGCTTTCTGCTCTGACCCCAGTGAACATCCCTAACTCCATCTCTTAGCAGCTGCTCCCTCCTACCAGTCTATGCTCCCACAAAACTGTGAGCTCCTGAGACCTCCCCCTGCAGGCTCTCTGCAGGCTGTTCTCTGGCTGCAGTGAGGCTGCCCCTTTCCTTGTCTGGAGTCCCCAGCACGCTGTGAGTTCCGTGGGCTCCCTGGCCTCACGCCCTATTGCATGCCCAACCATCCTGCTCCATGTCATTCCAGCTCCTCTGTACGGTGATCTCTGACAAACTCGGCCTGCTCATGCCACTTCCCCCATTAAGGCCTTCCAGAGGCTTCCTGGGGCACTGTCTCTTCTTTCCATCCTGCCTCCCCCGATCTCTCCAGGAGCTCCAGCCACACCGGCTCCCCACTACTTTCTGCTGCCCTTTGCCTTCACACTCCCTGCCCCAGGAGCATCCTGCCCAGGCCAGGTCCCCTTTTTCTGAACCTCCTAGCAGCCTGTTTTATTTCCTTCTTGTCTGAGTCTGAGTCTGTCTCTCTCTCTCTCCCACTAAACTGTAGGTCCATGAAGGCGGAGACCGTTTCAACTTTGCTCACTAGCTAACATCCTTGAATAATCCCCCACACCTAGACCACAGCCAGGCACACAATAAGCCTCTGTGAACATGTGCTGAACATATGAACGAATGAATGAATGACCGAAGTGTCTTAATCTATTCAGAGAAATAAAAACTAAAGAATTTCAGCTTTAGCTGTCCCTTCTCTGAAATAGCAACGTAATTTAATAAAAGTATAATGCAGTTAGCAGATTAATCAAATGCAGTTAGCAAATTAATAAAAATGGTGTACAATGGTGAGAAGAACATGCCTAAAATGAAAACTTTATGACTTTTAATTCACGGTATTAACTGTCAGTAGGAGCCCTCAAACCTCAGGGGGACATGGTGAGGAAAGTGGGGAAGAGATGACATGGCTAGAGAAGGGATACAAATGCAGACTGAATGGAGCACCCACATATCTAAGCACAAAATGGGATGCAGGACTTGGCTAAATGTCTAAATGGATAAAACCACCAGCCTGAAACAACAAGCACTCCAAAAAATATGACTTAAAAATATAAAAATATCTTGCA
>NW_012106697.1:4390564-4409042 GCF_000951045.1 Mandrillus leucophaeus | reverse complement strand
GGGCGAATCACCTGAGGTCAGGAGTTTGAGACCAGCCTGACCAACATGCTGAAACCCCGTCTCTACTAAAAGTACAAAAATTAGCCAGGCATGGTGGTGGGCGCCTGTAATCCCAGCTACTCAGGAGGTTGAGGCAGGAGAATCGCTTGAACCCGGGAGACAGAGGTTGCAGTGAGCCGAGATTGCGCCACTGCACTCCAGCCTAAACTCCGTCTCAACAAAAAAAACAAAAACAAAAACAAAAACAAAAAAAAAAAGAATACGGCATTAACAAGTTAACAGCCTGTCCAAAGACTGCATAGTCATTAGAGAAAGAGCCCCAGGAGCATCTGTATCCCTGCCTGGTGATTATTCCCCAAACTAGGTGTTGAATTAACTAATAGAAATATGGAGCTATTGGAAAACACTCCACCTGCCAATTTTAAGATGCTATGTATCAGTTTAAGGACAAATGATAAATGCGCAACCTAAAAATGATTTCTCTATTGGCTTCTACTTTTTGAAAGGAAATAAGCCTCCACATACTTGTCAAACATCTCTACTTACTCTTTTTTTTTTTTTTTTTTTGAGAAAGAGTTTTGCTCTTGTTGACCAGACTGGAATACAATGGCATGATCTTGGCTCACTGCAACCTCCGACTGCCAGGTTCAAGTGATTTACCTCCCTCAGCCTCCCGACTAGCTGGGATTACAGGCGTATGCCACCACGCCCGGCTAATTTTTTGTATTTTTAGTAGAGACAGGGTTTCACCATGTTGGCCAGGCTAGTCTTGAACTCCTGACCTCACGTGATCTGCCCAACTCAGCTTCCCAAAGTGCTAGGATTACAGGCGTGAGCCACTGCACCTAGCCTCTACTTACTCTTAAATGTAAGTTTGCTACCATGGAGCCTTGTTGTAATCACTTAGGATAGCACAGAATCAAGCAAAAAGCCAACTGGTTCTAATAACACATGCTAACTGCAGTAATATTAGTCTGTACAAAATTGTATTGAGACACAGAGGAGGCACCGCTCCACTCTGCTTGGAAGAACCCTGACGAACACAACAGAGAAGATGACAAGGAAGGAGTCTTCAGGAAGGAGGAAGGGGAGATGTGTTCCAAGCAGAGAAAACAGCCTCTGGAACACAAAACAGAGTGAACGTTTATTTAGGACTGAGCAATAAGGCAATCATTACTTTATTTAATCTTCTCAGCAAGTCAATGATGTAGTGCTACTATTATTTGCTTTTTACAGATAGGGAAACAGAAGCACAAAGAAATTAAGTAAGGTATATAGCTAGTGGAAAAGTGAAGTTCTGTGTGGAACCAAAAGGCCAACACAACAAGTCATATTTTGAGATGTGGATTGCATGAGAAGCAAAAGACAGCCCCACCCCACAAACTAGACAGCTAATAAAGCAGAGAATGCCACGGCCAACAATTAAATACTACACTCAGCCCTCTGCAAGCTCCTATCCAACCAACCAATGATCAAAACTATGCAGAAAAAAAAAATCACAACTAACAAACAAAAATAATACAAATTTTTAAAATACAGTATAATGACTACTTACAGAGCATTTACATTGTATGAGGTATTATAAGCACAGCTAGAAGTAATTTAAAGTATACAGGAGGATGTGCATGAGTTCATTGAAAATACAGTTGTTTCTTGCTGTCCTAGGGAGCTGGTTCCAGGACCCTTCCAGGATACCAAATCCATGCATGATCAAATCTCTGATATAAAATGGTGTGGTGTTTGCATAGAACTTACCCACATCCTACATATATTTTAAATCATCTTTAGATTACTTACCACACATAATACAATGTAAATACTAGGTAAATAGTTGTAGGCAGGGCACGGTGGCTCATGCCTGTAATCCCAGTACTTTGGGAGGCCGAGGCGGGTGGATCACAAGGTCAGGAGTTCGAGACCAGCCTTACCAACATGGTGAATCCCCGTCTCTACTAAAAATACAAAAATTAGATGGGCGTGATGGCACACACCTGTAGTCCCAGCTAGTCAGGAGGGTGAAGGAGAAGAATTGCTTGAACCTGGGAGGCAGAGGTTGCAGTGAGTTAAGATCGCACCACTGCAGTCTAGCCTGGGTGACAGAGCAAGATTCCATCACAAAACAAACAAACAAACAAAAACCTATGTAAATAGTTTTTATATTATTTAGGGAATAATGACAAGGAAAAAAGTCTGTACGTCTTCAGCACAAATGCCTTTTTTTCCAAATATTTTTGATCTACAGTTGGCTGAGTCCAAGGATGCAGGACCCATAGATATGGAGGACATTTTACACTAGGGATTTGAGCATCCTCGGATTTTAGTATCCATGGGGGCATAGCCCAACCCCCCTCATGGACACTGAGGCATGACTGTACTTATTATTAAGTTCTTGCTATGTGCTTGGCTCTTGTCACAGGCATAAGCTCATTTAATCCTCCTGACAACAGTCACTTTGCAAGTGAGGAAACTAAGAAAAGGCATGTAATTTGCCTGAAGTCGCACAGCAAATAAACGCTTGAAATGAAGTCAGTCTTCCTAGAAAGCCCATCATTTTAACCATTATGCTATCCTGCTATTTTATTAAACCCTGAGAGGTCATCTGAATTAAAAAGTGTGACGTTGAATTCAGCCAACACGTTGTATTTATGCGTTTTAGAGCACGACCTGTTAGACCTAGGAAACATTATTGCTTTCTTTCCAAAATCATTTACCCTGAGTGCCTATTGACATAGAAAGTATTTTAAATTGTTCCCTTTAGAAACTGTAGTCCTAAGGGAGCTATGTACTACATTCACAATGGTTTTATTCAGATTTAGAACATTAAGCATTTCATGACTAAAGTTTTCTAAAGAGCTTAAAGAAATATATTCTAAAGGAGGATACGATGGCTACAGCTCTTTGCAAGGAGAGAGGAAATGATGCGTCCCAGCAAAACAAACGGAAGGTAAAGAACACAGGGACTGAGGACAAGAGAGCATTCCCAGCGTCTCAGACCCTGAATCGCAAGGGTCCTTCAGTCTTCTTTCGTGGCGCGCTCAGCGATGGGAAACGACTTCGCTGTACCCACGGTAAACGGATTTCCCCAGCCCTTTGCAGCATCGTAATCCCTCAACTAAAGGAACTTTCTTTGTTTTCACACAACTTTTTCCTTTTCTCCATAGAATTGCTATGGGTTCCGTTTTTAAATGCAGGCCTGCAGGCATTCATAGTAACTGGTACCCCGCAAAACCGTCTTGAGCACAACTATCTTTTCCTCAAAATATAGATGTAACCTAGAAATGATCTAGAAAATCTAAAGACAAAATGACTTATGGCTATAAAGCTCATTAAGCCATTCTCATCAATAAATAATCAATTAAGTCACTTTGTTTTTGCTCTCTCACCAAGGAATGGGTATGCTGTCACGACCGTCTCCCCCGTGTACCCTCATGTTAAAATCAGATTTTTCTTGTGTCTCCTCCACTTCCACCCCCAAATTCTGCAACTGAAATTCTCCTACGTTCCCTTTTTGAAGAAATTTTTAAAATACCAAAGAGCTCAGAGATGTATAAAATACACACCTGCCTTGCCACCACCTAAAACTGACAATTGATGAAATTTTGTCATAATCTTTTCTACAGAAAAGAATGAAACCTTGAAGGTAAGGTGATACACTCACAGACTCCATACCCAGAGGCACTCTTGTGAACCTCACCATCAATCCCCCCAGCACATTTAAACACTTTTACGTATGTAAATGAATGCACAACAATATTTGGTATTTTTAGATGCATAATAAAAGACTTTAAAAAATGGTATTATATTGTGTATCATTCTGTAAACTGTGTCTTTTTTGTTGATGTGCCCTAGACATGGTAGACACTAGATAAAATTTGTCGAATGAATAAAAGATAAGCTTATAATAGGCAAGGCCCATATTTCCCAAATAAATACATTCTCCAGACATTCTTTTAGTTGTCATATTGAGGTGCTCAAATGCAAACAGAGAATATATACTTAAATAACTTTCTCACCATTTTATTTCATTTTATTTTACTTTATTTTATTTTATTTTATTTTATTTTGAGACGGAGTCTTTGTCACCTAGGCTGGGGTGCAGTGGCGCAATCTCGGCTCACTGCAACCTCCGCCTCTTGGGTTCCAACAATTCTCCTGGCTCAGCCTCCCAAGTAGCTGGGATTACAGGCACATGCCACCACGTTTGGCTAACTTTCGTAGTTTTAGTAAAGATGGTATTTCAGCATGTTGGCCAGGCAGGTTCGAACTCTTGACCTCATGGTCCCCCCATCTTGGCCTCCCAAAGTGCTGGGATTACAGGCATGAGCCACCATGCCCGGCTCTCACCCGTATATTTTAAATGCATGCTCAGTAAACATCTGATGAGTAATGACAGGGTCTTAATGTAGTGTATTATGCACTTGAGTTTGGAAGACTCACATGTCAGCACCACGTGAACTATTGCAGTTAAGCAGTGGTGCTCAAAGTAAGACATGTTTCCCAGGACGTGGAGGAGGAGGGCAGCCCTGGCTTTAATTAAGCCCAGCAGGGCCAAGACACTCGCTGAGCAAAAGGGATGAAAGGATAGTAACTACTATTTTACCCTGACTTATACTGTCAGCCACTCTGTAAAGTGTCCCCAACTTCCTAGAAAGAATGCGTTCTCTTCTATCTATACTCAGAACATTTATGCAACCGGAATGTATTCTCTTTCATTTGTACGCCTGTCTTCTGCACTGAGTCATGGGTTTTGCCAGAGCAGGACTGACTTTGAGACATCTTTGAATCCACAGCGCCTCGCACGGTGCTCAGTGGTGGCCACAGCAGAGTGGCATCCCCTGGGGAGATTTCTTTTTTTGTTTTTTGGATTTTTTTTGAGTTGGAGTCTCACACTGTCGCCCAGGCTGGAGTGCAGTGGCACGATCTCAGCTCACTGCAACCTCCGTCTCCCAGATTCAAGTGATCCTTCTACCTCAGCCTCCCGAGTAGCTGGGACTACAGGTGAACGCCACCATGCCCAGTTAATTTTTGTATTTTTAGTAGAGACGGGGTTTCACTGTATTGGCCAGGCTGGTCTCGATCTCCTGACCTCATGATTTGCCCGCCTCAGCCTGAGATTTCTTTTTTAAATCATAAAACTCAAGAACGATTATGCACTTCTATTTCTCCTCATATGTTTGAAATTCTTGATCACTTTATTTCTCTATATTTTATTTAAAAACCATTTTAAAATGGAAAGTTCCAAATACATTCAAAAGTTAGCAGAACAGTATCCTAAAACCTCCATGTACCTATCACTCAGCTTCAAGAATTAACTCATTTTGTTTCCCTGTGGAAAATGAAACTGGAAATCATAGATGATACATAATAGGTATGATTTATTCTAGAAAAACTATGCAAACTCATAGTCCTTGCCTCTACATGAAAAAGGTGTTTTCAGTTAAAATAAAATATTTTAGATTTTTAACAAATAATTTCCTGCTAAGTTCCCTGCTAATAATTCCCTGTTAAGTTTATTCACTGGACAACTAGCTACCAGAAGAGAGTATTCCCGGATTGCCAAGTTGCAAACACAGGGTCACTGTCCCATAATAGCCTATCCCCAAAATTAATGATAGTTAAATGACTAAATATATCTAATTATGAAAGGTCAGTGATCTCTTCCAGCCTAAACTTTTATCTGAATTAATAAATCTTGTAAAATTTGTAATCTCAAGGTTTCTTTTCTATCCCCATTCTGAACGCTGACTGCATCCCAGATTCAGTCTTCTAGAAAAGTTGAAACTCACCACTGCCAGAGTTGGAATTCAAAGCCCCAGCAATTAGATGAACTGATAAGAAATTATTATGTCGCAATACAAAAACAAAGGCCATTTACTTCACAAAATGAAAACATCCGACAAGATAGTAATAAAGACTTCTTATCTCAGGGCTGTAAGAATTGGTTTCAAACCATTAAAAAAGACTTTTTTTAAAGCACATTACATAGAAAATCTTTATAAACATGGCCTGTCTCCATTCTCCTAGGACCCTATACCAGCTTTGCAGTTCCTGTCTGCCATTTGTTTTCTCAGGCTGAAACAGTCGTTAGCCCATATTTTACAAACAAGAGCTCTTCTCTCTCTTTTTGTAGTGCCTAAAAAGTTTAAGGCCGGGTGCGGTGGCTCACGCCTGTAATCCCAGCACTTTGGGAGGCCGAGGCGGGCGGATCACGAGGTAATAAGATCGAAACCATCCTGGCTAACACGGTGAAACCCCGTCTCTACTAAAAAATACAAAAAAAAAAAACTAGCCGGGCGTGGTGGCGGCACCTGTAGTCCCAGCTACGCGGGAGGCTGAGGCAGGAGAATGGCGTGAACCCAGGGGGTGGAGCTTGCAATGAGCCAAGATCGCGCCCCTGCACTCCAGCCTGGGCGACAGAGCGAGACTCCGTCTCAAAAAAAAAAAAAATCAGTTTACAAATGTAAATTATGCAATATGGAATGACTTTTTCTTTTTAAGAAAAGAAGAGCTGGAGGACTACAGGATTTTGTATACAGATTATGAAAATGAAATGCGGAGGAGCTTAGGACAATCAGAAGCCTCTTCGTGATCCCTCAGTACCAGATGAAACCCAGATCCAACAACCAGCAGTCTGGTCCCATGCGGTGAGTCATGAGTGTTCATCCAACTTTTGTTTTTGTTTTTTTAACCTCGGTTTTGTCTAAAAAAAAAAAAAAAAAAACCCTAGAAGCCTGGTGCATATATATATATACACGCACACACACACACACACACATACACATACACACACACATATATATATAAATACAAATGTGTAAGATAATTTATAAATGTCTAAACTCAGAGGAAACAAGCTGGTTGGTCAATCAACAGTAAATTGGATTGTACCTTTGTTGAAATGTCTGCTCTCAGTGTCAGTTTATTTAACTGTTGGCTGCTGATCTCAGAGCTGTTAACATTAAAATTACATTGATTGAGCCAAAATCAAAGACGCCTTTGCTGTTTACACATCAGGCATGAAGGCTAATTACTTACTAATCCTTGAGAGTTTTAAATGCTTCTGAGGTACTAAATACCCCTGAGGACCATCCATATTTTTTAATGGGTTGAGGACAGGCCCTTCAACACATGTGCCCTCTAATAGCTGAAGAGGAGTTGTAGGGTGCCAGGCATGATGAAGTGATAAATGTCAACAAGAGAGTCAGTGTTGTCTGTCGTCTTGGAGAATCTCAGATTCTCTCTAACCAAAGTGTACAATAAAATATTCACAACATATTGATTTATATTTCATCTCTGTGTTTCTTCCAGTGGAGCTTTCTAATGCACAACACATAAACTTAACAATACCAACATTAGCTCCATCTACCAATTGCTAATGACTAACTTTGTGCCAGGCACTGTGCTAAGTACTTTAAGCACACATAATATGGTATCCACGTTGTTTATCACCATACGCCCCATATACTTATTAGGTACACACCCCCATACCATGCATGAATATTGGGGTGCTCAAGAAAAGAATTTTCTTGAGATGGAATCTTGCTCTGTTGCCCAGGCTGGAGTGCAGTGGCAAAATCTCAGCTCACTGCAGCCTCTGCCTCCCAAGTTCAAGTGATTCTCCTGCCTCAGCCTCCCGAGTAGCTGGGATTACAGGCGTCCACCACTGCGCCCGGCTAATTTTTGTATTTTTAGTAGAGACAGAGTTTTGCCATGTTTCCCAGGTTGGTCTCAAACTCCTGACCTCAGGCGATCCGCCTGCCTTGGCCCCCCGAAGTGCTGGGATTATAGGTGTGAGCCACGATGCCTGGCCACAAAATATTTTTTGAATGAATGAAAGAACTGAAGAGTAGGAGAACCAAAAGGATGAGTAAGAATGAATATTATGAACAAATACATATGACTCAAAGACTCCATCAGCACATGGAATCCATAATTCAGTCCACTCATCTTACAAGTAACTGATTTGGTTCTTGCAAAGATAAACTAAAGATGACCTAATGTGTTTTTACTAACTTCATCATCCTTATCTCTGGTGCACACAAAAGAAGCTAGATCTGAGCTTGTTTCATTAAAAGTGGGTGGTTGGCCACACCACAGATCCAAAGCATACGTTACAGCAAGCTTTGTCTCTCCTGAATGTGTCATTTTCGTGTCAGCCTGAATGAAAAGTGGTTTATTTGACATGGCATTCATCAACAAATATTTATTGGACAATTATTTTATGAAGGAATTGTAAAATAAAACTTTAAAATAGTAAAATAAAGAGGTTGCAAATTTAGAAGAAACAGTAGATTTAGAATAAACGATCACACATAAAATATTTAGTACGATTAGGACCACGAAGTTTTTAAAGAAAAAGGAAGTCAGGCTTTCAAATCTTGCTGATTAGGGGGTCAATTTTGTACAACCAAATTAGAAAATAAAACTTGACCTCTGTCAAACATCATGTGATCAATCAACTTGGGTTATCTTTGAGTTTCAAATTAGAACATGCTGTGTTCCCTTTGATGACAACATCTTTGTGAAGCTGGTTTTTTGGTGGTTGCCAAGATAAAAAGCAGTATTGTGCAAAAATCAGCGTGGAGCAGGAAGAGGAGTGGCCATGCCCCAGGTCATTCCCAGGTTTGAGAAGTTCTGCAGTTTGCAGCATGTACATATATCCCCGGAGTAACGGGACTTATTTAAGAATAAAATAACATTTTTCATATTGCTATGAAGTTGCTAGGACATAAATACCTGCTTAGTCGTTTGGGTCTCACTAATGAGTAACCAGAACAACTAGGCGTTTCTTTTGCCCTAGCAGTTTTGCGGAAAAATTCGTGAGGCACGAAAGATACCATGAACCAATGTCAGGGAACCCGGGTGTCTTGATTTCAGAAATAATAAAAATGCTGGATGGGTGCAGGGGCTCACGCCTGTAATCCCAGCACTTTGGGAGGTCGAGGCAGGCAAATCACCTGAGGTCAGGAGTTTGAGGCTGGCCTGTCCAGCATGGCGAAACCTCGTCTCTACTAAAAATACAAAACTTAGCTGGGTGTGGTGGTGGGCGCCTGTAATCCCAACTACTCAGGAGGCTGAGGCAGGAGAATCGCTTGAACCCGCGAGGTGGAGGCTGCAGTGAGCCGAGATCGCGCCATTGCACTCTAGCCTGGGTGACAGAGCGAGACTCCATTAAAAAAAAAAAAATGCTATCTTTAAATAAGAAAACACCATAATTATGATCACTCCTGATGTATCTATCACACTGGTCAGAATTTTTAGGAACTTTATATAACTTCACCATTATGTCATCTTGCAGATGAGGAAACTGAGCCGCAGAGAAGTTAAGAAGCACACCCCAGCTCACAGAGCCGGGAGAATGCTAGAGCCTGAAATCAAGCCTGGGACTGTCCAACCCAAAGGTGTCACTCTTCATTTTACCACAGTCCCTCTCCCTCCAGCAACCACTGGAGCACATTATAAACAACACTCAATAAATAGTGATTCTGAAAAAAAAAAAAAAATCTGTTACCATCTGTAGTAGCTGAGTGGTGGCCCCTGAAAGGGTACATCTAAGTCCTAAACCCCAGAACCTGTGAATTGGGCTTGACTTAGGAAAGGGTCTTTGCAGATATGATTAAGTTAAGGAGCTCGAGATGAGAAGATCATCCTGGATTCCTCAGGTGGGCCCTAAATCCAACAACAGGTGTTTTCCTAGAGAAGAAGACAGGAGGACACAGAGAAGACGAAAAAGCTTTGTGAGGACAGAGGCAGACACTGGAGAGATGCAGCCGCAGACTAAGGAGGACTTGGAGGCACTAGAGGCTGGAAGGGACAGGGAAGGAATCTCCCCTAGATCCAACACGTTGATTTCAGCCTTCGGGCTCCAGAACTGTGACAGAATACACTTCTAGGGTTGTAAGCCACCCAGTGCATGCTGCTTTGCTATGGCAGCCCTAGGAAATAATATGCCATCCTTGGTTCCAAGTCACCAAATGATTAAGATTGTTACAAATCACTTAAACATCCAAATTACCTGGTTAGCTACCAATAGCTTTTACAAGTCCAAAATCTGAAAACAGTCTTCTATTCCCTATGTACCAAGGAGCTGACTCTTTTGATAGATCTTATTAACAGCCTGCCTTTTTAAAATCATTCATTTAATAAAATATTTTTTTCTTTTACTTTATAAAGTTTCTTAGTTCATTAGCAGGCCACTGCACTCCAGCCTGGGCGACAGAGCGAGACTCCGTCTCAAAAAAACAAAAAACAAAAAACAAAACAGATGAGCATTCTTAATCAGAGCTGATGAAAAGTAGCAACTGACGCTACAAGTTCAAGGCTGGAAAAAATTCAAAAATGCATCTCAAAACAATCACCCTGAAATTAGGCAGAACGTTGTCTCCAAGGTAATGGTGAGCTTTGAAAATCAAAGTTGTCACACAGGAGCACTGGCATTTGAAAGAGTAAACTTTGGGAATAAAACAGATTTTTTTTTTTTTTTGAAACAGAATCTTGCTCTGTTGCCCAGGTTGGAGTGCAGTGGCACCATCTTGGCTCACTGCAACCGCCACCTCCTGGGTTCGAGTAATTCTCCTGCCTCAGCCTCCTGAGTAGCTGGGATTACAGGCGTGCACTACCATGCCCAGCTAATTTTTGTATCTTTAGTAGAGACGGGGTTTCATCATGTTGGCCAGGCTGGTCTCGAACTCCTGACTTGAGGTAATCTGCCCCCTTTGGCCTCCCAAAGTGCTGGGATTACAAGTGTGAGCCACCACACTCAGCCATCAATAAAGTTTTTTAAAGTGACAAATGAGCTTGCTTCTTGCATGTTAATTTACTAACACAAACTGGATGATGGCAACGCTACTCACAAGGAATAATGTGTATCTAAAATGCTTTCATGTTTTGTTTTAATAACAGTTATGTAGAGGAACCAGTCTCACAAAAGGTATGTTAATGAGAATGGAAGAAGATTTTAAAGTAATTTCAGCAAGTTCAGAATTGTTTTGTTTTGTTTCTTGAGACAGGGTCTCATTCTGTTGCCCAGGATGGAGTGCAGTGGCGCAATCATAGCTCACTGCAGCCTCCACCATCTAGGCTCAAGTGATCCTCCCACCTCAGCCTCCCAAGTAGCTGGGACCTCAGGCACACACCCCTACATCCAGCTAATTTTCTGATTTTTTTGTAGAGAAGGGGTTTTGCCATGTTGCCCAGGATGGTCTTGAACTCCTGGGCTCAAGCCATCTGCCTATCTTGGCCTCCAAAAGCACTGGGATTTACAAGCATGAGCACCCAGCCAGCTCAGGATTTTTTAACTTTTACTCAAAATAAAGTCAGAGATACTATATTTTCAAAATTCATCTTTAATCAATTCCATTTTTTTTTTCGGTCAAGTTAGTTAATTGTACATCATCTACTGATGAAATCAATGGTTTCCATACTTCTGGGTCATAGAAGCTAACCTTAAAATGCCACACATTGTGAACAAGGTCCTGAGCGTGACTGTTCTGCAGCTCACACCACACCTGAATGACGTCAATGAGACGAGTTCACTGATCATGAGTTTGGATGTTGGTGAAATATCAAACTGCTATTAGTGTTTCAATGCCTACTCTCAATGTCTAAATATATGTCCTTGTGGACCTGTCTGCCAACCCCACTCTGAGTAGCTCTAAAACAAACGCTGACCTCCCTAAGCAAGTGCCAAGGCCTCATCCAATAAAGAGAGGGTCCTGCGGCTTCCTGAGCGTCGGAAATAAAGGAAGGAGACACGTCTTCTTTCCACTGGAAATTCTCTCCTTCGGGATAGATGAAGAATTGATTACAGCCTTTCAGGAAAGCTGTGTCTAAACAGGAAATTGCCACGAACCAGAAGAATTCTGGATAATAAATTTTTTAAATGACAGGTTATCTCAGCTGAAGTATCACGTACATTAAAGAGCCTCAATGTGTTTTGAATTTTGCTTGCGTGTTACTAAGCTTTCTCTTAGGTAGGCCGTGACTCACAGGAAAGGAAAGGTACAATGAATGTACCTCACCAAAGGGTGCTTTATCTGTACATCAAAGACATGCACACACTGCCCTGAGTGCATACAACTATATGCACGTGTGAATTCAAGATACCGTCATGATTATTTCCCTCCTTATTTACGATGCCCATTTCAAAGTTTACTAAAATGAGTAAGATAATGTCTCTATAATGAAAACTCATAATGTGCAAAAGTATCCATGCTCTGGCCACCAAATTAGATCTCCAAATATTTTAAGAACTGTTTATTCCTACAAGTCCCTTGTTTCATTAATCAGAATGAAAGTGAGGTGACATATCATTTGCAAGACATAGATGTGGTTGCAACAGATAGGACTGATGAAGTTTTGAAATAAGACAAACTGTCACTCAGCACACAGTTGCTCATGGAATACCTCTAAGAACACAGGCAGGCTAGTAGTTCTAAATATTCAACAGTTCCACGCACCAATACCTCTCCTTTAAGTAAACTTCTTTGTGATTAAATTCTCAGTGTCTTTAAAAGTTCTTAGTTTCTTAAAATCTAGGTTTTTCATTTCTTCTCTTCAGACACTGTTCTGCCTACAGACTACTCATGTATAATCACAATTCAGTGCTTTGGTCAATATTTTCCAATTTTGAGCAATTTTGGTATACCCAAAAAAAAAAAGACACTATTAGGCCTTACAATAAAGTAAAAGATACTGTCGTCAATAAACTCAAGATCCACTGTGAAAAAAAAAGAAGAAAATATGCAAAAACCTTACAGGAGAAATAAAAATTGATATCCATCAATCACAGCCCTACAAACAAAGACAAGCCGTGCTGAAGCAATTACCCTGAGTAGATTCAGGTGGGCCAGGCTGGGCTACGCGCCGCTACAGCTTCCTCAGCACAGATGAGAGCGAAGGTTTCACACGGACGGCGAAGAAACTCCAGATGGAAGGAACAGCGTTTGCCAAGGCTTGGAGGAAGACTGCAGAAGTACCCACATTTAAATTCTATTAGTAGTTAGTTACTCTTAGGAAGTTGGATTAGGGGTGGTGAAGATTTCATGTTGAAATGTATTTATATGTCCTTTGTTTGGAGTTCCTGCAGGAAAGCATTTCTTTTGCCATTTAAAGAAGTAATGCTTTTTCTCCCAGGAATGTTGTGAAATACAAAATCTAAATCTGAAATGCATACGGTTCATTTCAACAGAAAAATTAAGGATGCTTCAGGGTATATAAAGTACTGTGTATCAGGTTTTTCACCTTAAAAATTAAGAACTAAACATTTCACTTTGTTATCACTCTTACATCCGCCCTCTTAAAATGCAAACACCATCACTAGAAAGCTCTGCATGAGAAGAGGGAGCAGAGGAAACTAGCAGTTTCTGAGTACTCTTTAGTCCCAGGCACAATGTCAGTTACTTTAATGCACTACCGTCCCATTAATATTAATTCTCATAGCAACCCTATAAATTAGGAGTAAGTACTTGTTTCTACAGGTGAAGAAAGACTCAGAGTTTAGAAGCATTTTTCCAAGATCATACAGCTACGTGGGGGCTACATATCATACAGGACTAGGACTCAAAGTTCAGTTCAATTTCCCCGCACTCCCAAACAGCTGGGCCCCTGGGCCTTGCCTCTGGTCTTCAGCCCTGGCCTTCTGTCCCTCTCACTTCAGTTTCCCTCCGACTCTTTCTGGAATAAGCAGATAGACTTATTCACCCTCACAATTCTCCAGGGCGTTAGCCCCAAAATGCTGCCTTCCAGGCCTAAGGGAAAGACAAACCTAAACGTGAACTTCCAGTTGTTGCTGTTTCTTTTCCACCTTCCCCCTTTTCTGGTCAACAGGGTGATACCCGCTGAGGAGCTTTTAGGGATGTATAAGGCAGTTTTGCTTGAGAGGGTACCTCTGGTATTTAGCAGATGAGGTTCCAGGGCACGCGTGGGGTGGAGCCCCAGCATGCACGCTCCTGAGCGGCCTTCCCACTGCCCTGCGGGACCTCCATGCTGGGGAGCATCTGTGTGTAATTATCTGCACTTAGAACATCACTCCATTCTACATAAAAACACCAAACTCTTTCCCCAGCTTTAATAAAAGCTGAGTTTTCCAGGATTACAACTGGAGATGGAACAAACTAAACTTTGTTTTGTTTGAAATATTGCCCTGAGTTGATTCTTGTTTCAGAAAATTGTGTCGCCAGTGGCAATGGTGATGACTGTGTCTGAGGCACCCACGCAACCCCAGGTGTCAGACTGCTTGTGCGCTCACAGCGATTCCCCTAAGAGGCAAAGAAGCCGGCAGCTTCCGGCATTTTCTAGTGAAGACCTATCCAAGCATGTACATACGAAAATACACCTAATTTTACTAGACGGTACATTCTTCTTATTTCTCATTTATTTTACAATTAAGAAGCATATTGATTTTTTGACATTATGTGTGTAGATAAATTATATTTCAGGATAAGAAAAGAAGCATTACCAAAGTATTTGTTGTTGTTGTTATTTTAAAAGGAGGCTCGTTGAGGCTAACAAGGCCAAGAACTGCTGCTCTAAATCAAGCAATTGTTGAGTGAAAGATTTTGGATATTTGTTTTAATTAACTCTGTCACTAATTGTTGTACAACTGAATAAGTCAGTAAAGGAGACAAGAATTAAAGACAGGCTATATAGAAATAAAGATAAAATAAAGTTAGGCTATCTAAAATTTCTGAAGGCCTTTATATACTTAGACCCAAGTGCTTGAGTAATTGTCCGTTTCCCGATTTAAGACAAAGGACTTGGGCCAAGGCATTCAGGAGAGACAGATATTTTTCAATTAAACACAACATTTACACCTTTATTTTATTTTTATTTATTTTTTAGTTTTTCGAGAGGGAGTCTCGCTCTGTTGCCCAGGCAGTAGTGCAGGGGTGTGATCTCAGCTCATTGCAATCTCTGCCTCCTGGGTTCAAGCGATTCTCCTGCCTCAGCCTCCCAGGTAGCTGGGACTACAGGCGCCACCACCACGCCCAGCTAATTTTTGTATTTTCAGTAGAGACGGAGTTTCACCATGTTGGCCAGGCTGGTCTCAAACTCCTGACCTCAGGTGATCCACCCGTCTCAGCCTCCCAAAGTGCTAGGATTACAGGCATAACCCACCGCGCCTGGCCAATATTTACATTTTTAAATAGATAGAATCAAGTTTGAATTTCTTCATTCTGCCAGCACATCTTAATTCTTAAACACCCCACCTTCTGCTTACTTTCCTATTTTTATTTTCTATGTCCAGTTTTCCACTATTTAATTTTTTTAATCACATGATAGCTATGTATCTCCCTAACACATCTTAAATACTTTTGCAGGGAGGCAGGATGAAGCTGAGTATAAATAATAAAATGCTCTTTCAAACAGGAGATACTACAATTCTAATTATCACATAAATGTAATTATTAGCAATACCCAAGTTAGGCACAATGTACCATGTCTTCATACTTCTGGGTTTTGGCCAGGTGCAGTGGCTCACACCTGTAATCCTAGCACTTTGGGAGGATGAGGCGGGTGGATCACCTGAGGTCAGGAGTTTGAAGCCAGCCCAGCCAACATGGTGAAACCCTGTCTCTACTAAAAATACAAAAGTTAGCCGGGTGTGGTGGCGGGCACCTGTAATCCTAGCTGCTCAGGAGGCTGAGGCTGGAGAATCCCTTGAACCCAGGAGGTGGAGGCTGCAGTGAGCTGAGATCATGCCATTGCACTCCAGCCTGGGCAACAAGAGTGAAACTCTGCCTCAAAACAACAACAATAACAACAACAGTTGGGATTTTTGTATAGCTTTTTATGCAAATGCTTTAATTTCAATAAGAATTAGACAGGCTTAGGAAAAGCCATTCCCAATTATGTCTTTGGCTAAATTTATAGTATTAAAGTAAATCGCCATCACTTAAAATACATTGGGGAAAGGCATAGTATTTGTGTCTGTCCACAAACTCCAATAAATGTTATACATGAGCCAGATAATCTGCTTCAGAAATTATCCAGGAGCTTAAGGAGAAATTTTGCTCTTGACGCACATTAAAAATGTAAACATCGGCTAATACAAACAATAACTAATGAACTATTCAGAAAGCAATGTCATATTTATATATTTTTCATTGTCATTTAGCATGTGAATCTGCCTCTCAACAACTCCATATGTATTCCAAGGAAAAATGGAAAAATAGAGGCAAGCTCTGGAGAATAAGTGCCTTATAAATACTAGGTATTTTTGAAGTAGTATTCTGCAAGAGGCTATAAATATTGTTCAAATGAGGAGCTGTCATGTAGGACATTTCTTTAGTTCTAAAGCTGCAGAAACACCCACATCTTCCACAGTTCTGACAGGGAGTTGGGAAACAATGTTGTTGTAGGAAGCCGGGTTCCCCATTTCCTAGCCAAATGTAAGCTGCTTCAACAAGAGCAGCCATGCTACTTTTCACTAGGCTCAAAACAGTAACTAATTATTCAAGACTGACATGAGCCCTTAAGTGAATCACAGCAAATCTAGGCGCTCAAGATCCTCACAGGGATTAAAAGCCCTCAGTAACAACATTGGTATGTTCAGGCTGATGTTGAGGTTAACACAGAAAGGAAAAAAATGCCTACCAAACATTTCTACTGTATAATTAATATATTGTATCAATACATTAATGTATATACTGATACATTAATGTACATACTGACACATACATATACTGTATGTATATACTGATATAATTAATATATTACATCAATATATCGCATCGATACCTCAAACTCAATATATCTAAAATGGAACTCATCAATGTCCCCAACCCCATACCTGCTCCTCCTCACGCATTTCCATCCAAGCAAATGGCACCTCTCCCTTACTCAGGAACTGGGTATCGCCTTGACTCCTCCTTCCTGCTCATCTGCTACATCCTCACAGTCACTGACACCTGTCAGTCAGCTCAGTCTCCAAAGCACGTCTCAGCTCTGCCCACGACTCAGCTTCTCCACCATCATCACCTGCTCCACGCTGTCTCCTTCCCAGGTCTGGATCCCTGAAACAGCCCTTCCCTGGTCTCCACGCCTCCCTTCTTGCCCGCTCCAATCCTTCTCTGCCTTCCACAATGCAAGTTGTTATTATATTGCTCGCTAGATTAAACACTCTCTACAGTTTCTCGTTTATTGCCTCTTAAGAGCATGCAAATTCCTCACCCCCATGAGCAGGGTAACCATACATTCCCATTTGCCTGGGATAGTTGCAGCTTATGCCTGCTCTTCTTGTGCAATTATTAATAGTGCCCTCTTTCACTGGCCCAAGCGTTGCAGTTTATAAGGTCATCCAACCTACAAGGCACCTCCTGACTCGCCTTACCCTACAGACTCACATTCAGCTTGCACCACACTACCTTTACGGTACGGCGAACTCCTTTCAGTCCCTTTCTTTCACAATAGTCTGTATAATCTAAGTGAACAGGAGACTTGTGTCTTTCACTGTTCCTAGACACTTCGCAACTAATATATTGATTGCATATAGACACTAGATAACTCTGAATAAATCAATAGAAGAGAGTACCAGGAATATGGTAGCTCCATAATTTTTTTTTTTTGGTGGGGGGAGGCGGGGGGAAGGAATCCCTGTCGCCCAGGCTGGAGTACAGTGGCACGATCTTGGCTCACTGCAACCTCCACCTCCTGGGTTCAAGCGACTCTCCTGCCTCAGCCACCCAAGTAGCTGAGACTACAGGCGTGTGCCACCATACCCAGCTAATTTTTTTATTTTTAGTAAAGACAGGGTTTCACCATGTTGGCCATCCTGGTCTTGAACTCCTGACCTCAGGTGATCTGCCTGCCTCGGCCTCCCAAAGTGCTGGGATTACAGGTGTGAGCCACCATGCCCAACCAGTAGCTCCATAATTAATATATTATAGTAGATGATAAATAAAGATCTTTTGAGAAATTAAAAGGAAAAATGACTCAACAAGCTAGGATTTGGGTTTAACACAATCATCTCAACAAGAACAAACACGACAGTTTCTAGATGAATATTTTTAAGAATTATTTTAACACTAACGAAGACACTTTCGTTGTCCCCCAATAGAAATTTCTATTTTAACCACTATGGCTTATGTTCAGCCTCTTTGATTTTAAGATATCTGAGGAAACCACATATGATCCTGGGACTATCATACAAGAAAAAAAGAAAATTTGTAGATCTAGATCAGTATTTGAACTGATATTGAAGTTATTCATAAATAGACTTAAAACATCCAAAAAATATGACCTCTTCCTCCAAAACAGAGGGAAATAAATATAGCTTCATATTATTATTTAAGCTTTAGAGCAGAATATTGAAGACTAACTTCCTTCTTGAAAACAAAAGTTATGGCCGGAGCAGTGGCTCACACCTGTAATCCCAACACTTTGGGTGGCTGAGGCAGGAGGATGGCTTGAACAAAAGAGTTGGAGATGAGCCTGGGCAACATAATGAGACTCTGTCTCTAGGAAAAATACAAAAAAA
>NW_012106697.1:4385668-4389999 GCF_000951045.1 Mandrillus leucophaeus | reverse complement strand
TTTTTTTTTTTTTTTTTTTTTTTTTGGTTTTATGTGGGAATGGCAGTGAGAAGTGAGAGTTATGAATCCCCTGCAAGGGCCTCTTTGTTCATCTGGTTTTAATGTTTGCGGAAGGCTCAGAAGAACCGGTGTGATCCATGGCCAGAGATTCCATCACTTTCTCAGTCTCACTTAAGGTATTTGAAATATACCCAATAATCAATTGGTTATTGTTATAAATTATGTCCCCAAACTACACTCAGGTATGGCGATGACCCAACATAGTACACATAACGTCATAGAAAGAGAAAACGCATACTACTTCCAAACCACCAGACCTAGACCATTCTTTTCCTTGGATTCCTAATGCATTTACCTAAATCTTCACTGGATTATTCAAAGGAAGGCCAATATCACCACACAATCAAAAACAGCATAAAATATCTGATTTAATGATAGCTGTGTACTTGATATTTGGGGCACAGCTCTGAGCACTTTTGGTCTCATCCTGTAAACGCTGCAGCAAAGAAACCAGCCGTGAGTAATGGAGAGGCCCCAAGACTTCAGCAAATCTCCATGTTTTTTTATCATGACTAGATCCCATGTAATTCTCCCAATAACTAGAAATCTTAAGTTACTGCCTTATATCTTTAAATATTGTGTGTATAAAAATTAAGATGGCAAGTGAAACATACTCATCTGAGGAATTCTCCAGATGCTTCTAGGAGTTACGTTTTCGGGGCTTGGGTTACATCACAGATCTGAACCATTACCAAGTTTTGCATTTCATACTTTATCCAAAGCTTCTTTTCCTTTGAGTAAGAGCTATGACTTCCTCAGACATCGTCATTTTCTCTTAATTCTTATCACCAGCAGCTGTGGTTGGTTGGTGTTCTTCTCAGGACTATTTCCAAAAAGAAACCAAGTTTTTTTGTTGTTTTTTGTTTGTTTTCGTTTTTGTTTTTTCCTGAGATGGAGTCTCGCTCTGTCACCAGGCTGGAGAGTGCAGTGGTGCGATCTCGGCTCACTGCAACCTCCGCCTCCCAAGATACCAGGTTTTTAATCCCCCCTCCTGTCTCAGAACTTTGAGAACAGGCCCATGGAGCTACACTGGGTTGGCAAGAGTGCCAGGCTCGGCCGGCTCACTGGGTTAACGATTCAGGTCCACGCTCACAGGACACGGGATTAAAATCTGTGCCTCAGCAAAACCACCAGCTTGTCCTAGACCTCCATCCTGATCGCCCATTAATAATTGAAATATCTGATAAATCCTTGAACCCCAAAGCTCTCCTCTGTTATTCTCTTCACCGTATTCTCCAACTGAAAGATAAATTTCTCAAGAATCTTGAAGGGGGCAAAATCCAAGCTCCTGCAGACACTGAAGTAGGCTTTCGTGTTTGTGTGGGTTTTTTTGTTGTTTCATTTTGTTTTAAACCCAACAGTTTATCTTCTGCATAGAAAGGAGGCCACTGGGGCTGTAAGCATTCCGTGGGCAGCTCTGGGAAGGTGCAGAGATGAACAGGAGGGTACACCAGATACAAAATGTCCCCCATGAGGGCTCCTTATCCTCACTGATGTGAAAGACACAAATGCACTTAAAACAGATGACCTAAACTGAACACCAATCTGTTGGGGAAAAAACGCTGCCACAAAGCCAATAAACAAACACTGCAAAACGGAACCACTGAAATAATACGCCAGGGATCCTTAGCACCCCTGTTCTCTTCCGGAAAGATTCTGCAGTTGTATGCTCTCTGTTGAGTAGCCTGACCATCATGCTGGTCCTATCACAGCCGCTGCAAGACCATCCGACCACAGCAAGGAGGGGCGCAGAGCCAGGTTTGTTTCTGGGCCACTTGGTGGGATGCCTGTGTGCCCTGCTGATGCCTGTGTGCCCTGCTCACTTACCTGCACGTGGAAAAACAGGGTAAGCCTGTTCTCCTCCTAAGCAAGAAGAAGAGAGCAGACTGATAGTGGCTCCTTACAGATGTACAGCCCTGGGTAAGACCCAGAAAGGGCAAAACAAGGCAATTATTAGAATGTCACACCAGCACTCACACACCCTCCTACCTCGTATCAAAAACATCAGTTGACAACCTCCTAACCATTAAGTCCTAATGGGTCCTTCTAGCTCAGTAACATGTGCACTGAAGAAGGACCATGTCTATCCTGCAAAGCCCATCTATTTCAAACACACTATTTAAAACAGCTCCTATAGGTCAGGAGAGATCCTAATTACCAGCAGTTAAGTCTCTCCTACCTAAAAAAAAAAAAAAAAAAAGACCCAGAAAGTTCTCAGAAATAAATGACCCCTTTTTAGAGGTCCAGAGCTGCTTCTTGCTAAACTGACAACAAGCTTATTAATAACAATAACTGTTAACTGTTCCTGAGCACATAACATTAAACTAAAGATTGCTATCCTCAAGGTTTTACACTGATGAAGGCATTTGATCCTCAAACAATCCCATGAAGCAGGTGCTGCTATTGTCCCATTTTACACATAAGACACAGAGGCCAGGCATGGGGGCCAGGCTACACAGCTGCTTCTGTGCAGAGCCTGTGCCCAAACTCGGCCAGCCTTCTCCCACATCCGGGCCTCAAACCACTATCTGGCATTGGCTCCGCTTCCAGAAAACCAACTGAAAAGTCTACATGTGTGCAAAGAATCAATAACTGACTAGAAAAGCAATCAGAGTCAATGAGGAAATAATACTCATCATGATGTGTTGTTTTGATCCTCCCAAACGCTGCCATTTTTGCACCAATAGCACTTTTTTCCTTCTGTTAAGAGTAACAGTTGACACTTTACTCTTTGCCCAGTTTCCATCTCCTAACTTTTTTACAGATCTGGTTAAAAAACACTATTTATGGCCGGGCCTGGTGGCTCACACCTGTAATCCCAGCACTTTGGGAGGCCAAGGCGGGCAAATCACCTGAGGTCAGGAGTTCGAGACCAGCCTGGTCAATGTGGCAAAACCCCATCTCTACTAAAAATACAAAAATTAGCCAGGCGTGGTGGCGCATGCCTGTAGTCCCAGCTACTTGGGAGGCTGAGCTAGGAGGATTGCTTGAACCCGGGAGGCGGAGGTTTCAGTGAGCCGATATTGTACCACTGCACTCCTGCCTGGGTGACAGAGCAAGACTCTGTCTCAAAAGGAAAACAAACAAACAAACAAAAAAAAACACTTTTTGCTTCACTCTAATTATACATTGGAGGGTGAAGTACTAAAGGTTCGTCCTAAGAAAAGTTAGCAGATCCAGATTTGAATCCTTGCGCTGCCATTAATTAGCTAGTAATGTTCAACCACAAATTCCTTATCAGTAAATTGATATAATAATAATACCAACCTCAGAGAATTGGTTGTTGTATTAAATGAAAGAATATCACTGACTACTATTAGGGCCTCAATAAGTGGAAAACATTATCAGGAATTCTAAAATATTCTTTAGGGAAAACAACATGTTTCTTATTTATTTCTTCTTGGATATTTACTTATTTATCATTTTGAGTGTTTATCTTGAATGTTTTATATTTTTTATTTTTATTATTCCCTTATTTTCTTAATTTTTAAAATCTGTACTTTTTAATTTATCTTCAATGTTTTATTTCTTTATCTTGAGTATTTATTTGTGTATTTTTCCTCTTGAATTTTAACACATCTGTTCTCATATAGGTGGTGGAAATACAGGTTTCTTTTATAAAAAGAAAAAGACTCACATGTCATTAAGGACGCAGAATTACTTGGTTCTGCCATGTAATAAAATTTCATTTTGATTTAAAATCTACCATTTTGGAGTTTGGAGATGATGGGATAGGGCCAGGTTAAAGGTTACCTTTCCTTTAGCTAGGAGAAATAACTGGCATCAATAAAATTTCAGGGCACCATATCAACGATTCAAGAAGAAAAAAAAAAAACCCTGTTTTCAAATACTAAAAGGAGCAATCTCTTAGTAGAACCAATGATATGCTAATTATAAATAATTTATCCATTCATTAGATAGCCTAAGGACATGAAAGTAATAAGACTGCATTCCATTAAACATTCTATAAAATTTAAATCTTTCACTTATTTAGACAGGTCTTCCTCCCAATTATCCCAAATTAGTGCAATTCTAGTCCTAGTTATATATATTACATTGTCCTGTGGAACATTATATACACAGCAAGTCACATCTGACAAAAGCTTAATTAGGTGATCAATTTTTCTTGACTAGAGCTTAAGAAGAGCTCAAGTATCCTTCAGAAATAATTCTTCATGATAATAGACTTCACTTGGAATTATTCTTCAAGCAACTTTGCAAGTGTGTTTGGGGCCGGGGAAGGTGGCTCATGCCTGTAATCCCAGCACTTT
>NW_012106697.1:4384749-4385618 GCF_000951045.1 Mandrillus leucophaeus | reverse complement strand
ATCCTGCAAAGCCCATCTATTTCAAACACACTATTTAAAACAGCTCCTATAGGTCAGGAGAGATCCTAATTACCAGCAGTTAAGTCTCTCCTACCAAAAAAAAAAAAAAAAAAAAGACCCAGAAAGTTCTCAGAAATAAATGACCCCTTTTTAGAGGTCCAGAGCTGCTTCTTGCTAAACTGACAACAAGCTTATTAATAACAATAACTGTTAACTGTTCCTGAGCACATAACATTAAACTAAAGATTGCTATCCTCAAGGTTTTACACTGATGAAGGCATTTGATCCTCAAACAATCCCATGAAGCAGGTGCTGCTATTGTCCCATTTTACACATAAGACACAGAGGCCAGGCATGGGGGCCAGGCTACACAGCTGCTTCTGTGCAGAGCCTGTGCCCAAACTCGGCCAGCCTTCTCCCACATCCGGGCCTCAAACCACTATCTGGCATTGGCTCCGCTTCCAGAAAACCAACTGAAAAGTCTACATGTGTGCAAAGAATCAATAACTGACTAGAAAAGCAATCAGAGTCAATGAGGAAATAATACTCATCATGATGTGTTGTTTTGATCCTCCCAAACGCTGCCATTTTTGCACCAATAGCACTTTTTTCCTTCTGTTAAGAGTAACAGTTGACACTTTACTCTTTGCCCAGTTTCCATCTCCTAACTTTTTTACAGATCTGGTTAAAAAACACTATTTATGGCCGGGCCTGGTGGCTCACACCTGTAATCCCAGCACTTTGGGAGGCCAAGGCGGGCAAATCACCTGAGGTCAGGAGTTCGAGACCAGCCTGGTCAATGTGGCAAAACCCCATCTCTACTAAAAATACAAAAATTAGCCAGGCGTGGTGGCGCATGCCTGTAGTCC
>NW_012106697.1:4378670-4383924 GCF_000951045.1 Mandrillus leucophaeus | reverse complement strand
GTGATCAATTTTTCTTGACTAGAGCTTAAGAAGAGCTCAAGTATCCTTCAGAAATAATTCTTCATGATAATAGACTTCACTTGGAATTATTCTTCAAGCAACTTTGCAAGTGTGTTTGGGGCCGGGGAAGGTGGCTCATGCCTGTAATCCCAGCACTTTAGGAGGCCAGGTGGGGAGGATCGCTTGAGCCCAGGAGTTCAAGACCAGCCTAGGCAACAGAGCAAGACCCCAACTCTACCAAAAAATAAGTGAGTTTGAAATGACAGTTTGTGATCAAGATTCAAATTTTCACCCATTGTACTTCTTTCAATTTGGATTCCTTTTTTGAGTATTGAGACTACCATCATTAGAGAAGCATTCAGAAGATTAAGAAGTATCATACACCAAACCTGTGCTTCCACCTTCTCATATACTAACCTGTGCTTTCACTAGGAACAAACCCCCAAAGGAGACATCCCATCAGCACTGACTTCATTCGAAGGTTACAGCATGGGGAGAAAAAGAAACTTCAACTTCCTCATTACTCTAGATCCTTCTACTTGGCAAAGTGATAAACCTAGAAAAATCCAAATGTTTGATATTCCTACTTTTGCACTCAGATTATAGAGCACTACATATAAAAATCACTGCGTCATACAAATTAAGGCCACCACAAATTCATGGTATCCAGTCTCAGCAGGCCTACCTAAGACTCTCTAAGGGAGGTCTACGCATGTACCTTCTGATGCCAGCACAGCTATCTTAACTCTGGTATCTTGCCCGTGACCTCCTCTAACTCTTGCAGCCAACTTCCTGCTTCAAGGTGGAGACAGGCACCACCAGGCATGGAATTCCTCAACATTCTGGCCCTGACACCCTTGAGAGCCTATCTCTATCCACTGCCTGCCTATCAGTTTCTTCCTCTAGGCCCTACAATCCATTTTCCACCCTGAGACAGGGCAATCTCTCTCTCTCATGCAAATCCCAACATGTCACTCCCCTACTTCAAGTCTGTCTGGGACTCATTAAGCTCAGAATAACCTGACAGCTCCTCAGCTTGAAATATAAGGTCCTCCTGGGTCCTGGCCTCTCCTCTCTCTCGCCTTGTCTCTATCATCTGCTGGCCTCTAGAAGGAGAGCACTGCCTGGGAGACTCCCCCTGTCTCCAGCCTCTCTTGTCCTTTCCTGCTGGGCTGCCTGCCCCTCCAAGGGCAGACAGGGGCTCCTGTGCCTCCTCAGAAGTCCTTTCCCATCTCCTAGTCTCTGTGGGATCCAGCGCCCCTTCCTCAGGCTCCCATCATCACCCTCATCCCACTGTCACGCAGTGGTTTCCTGTGTATCTCCAGCCAACTGTGTGGGCCTTCAAGGCAAGCATGGATCCTGACTCTCTAATAAAACAAGCACACATGTCAAGGCCCTGACATGAACAGGCAACGCTGGTTTGCTGAAGGTGTGAGGAAGCAGTGAGGATCTGAAGGAAGGAGCTGAGAGGCTCCCTGTCCTGGACAGGCAATTCCAAATCAGTGGCTACCAAACCTAACTGTACATCAGAATCACCTCAAGAGCTTTTAAAACATAAAGTTCTGGGCCCCATCCCAAGCTACATATACTTGGGGAATGAGGCCAAGATGTGTATCTGCTTAACAAGCTCCCCAGATGATTCTGCAGAAGGAACCAACTCAATGCTCCTCCACAGATGGTGTCTAGGAACCACAGTCTACAGAGTGTTCCTACCTTCCGGAGGGTACATTTAGAATACAAGACAGAGTCAACTCAATGCTGCCCCTGCTGAATGCAGCCTGACAACTCCATGCCACACCCCTCACAGCCCCGGGTAAGGACTCATCCGACACCTCACTTTCTGCAGCTCACCCCCAAGGATATTCTAAGCTCTTCACTACATTTTAAGCAACTTGGGAAGGGCCCATATGGTTACATCCCACAGCACTACCTCATAACACACACTGCAAACAGGGATAAAACTTGAAGAATTACAAGTTGACTTTGCCTGTATTTAAATATTTCCCTCACTTGGAAAAAAAAAAAAATAAGAAAACAGTATTCAAATAAAAGCACAGTAAACTAGAAGCAGTTTTGTTGATCAGCTCTGCCTTTGTCTTCCATGTTGGTTATTAATCAGGTGACAGTGGCCTTCTAAGAAAGACTCCAGCCGATCCTGTTTCTCTGTGCAGCAGACCACACAGAGATTACTTCAGTTTTCTTCTAACTTCTCAGAGAAGACAGATCATGCACAGCACGGAGCTATGAGTATACTTCATAACATACATGACTAAGAACGCACATCCATTAGGATGGCTACTGTCAAGGAAAAAAAAAAAAAAACAGAAAATAACAAGTGTTGTCAGGGATGTGGAGAAATTAGAACCTTTGTACACTGTTGGTGGGTATGCAAAATGGTGCAACCACTGTGAAAAATGGTTTGGTGGTTCCTCAAACTAAGTTAAACAGAATTACCACGTGAGCCAGCAATGCTGCTTCTGGGTA
Organism: Mandrillus leucophaeus; assembly: GCF_000951045.1. Taxonomy (NCBI): domain Eukaryota; kingdom Metazoa; phylum Chordata; class Mammalia; order Primates; family Cercopithecidae; genus Mandrillus; species Mandrillus leucophaeus. Next base: position 4,381,440 of record NW_012106697.1, on the reverse strand, counting down.
TGTACATAAAGGAACTGAAGGCAGGGACTTGCCAGTTCTTTGCACACCTGTGTGCACAGCAGCATTCTTCACAAGAGCAAAATAGTGGGAACTCAAATGTTCATCAACAGATGAATGAATAAAACAAAACATGGTACATGTGGGCAATGGAATACGATTCTGCCTTAACAAGAAGATTCTAACACACGCTACAACATGGATGAACCTTGGTGATATGCTAAGTGAAATAAACCAGTCACAAAAGGACAGATATTTTATGATTCTACTTAGATGAGGTGGGGTAATCAATTTCACAGAGACAGACAGTAGAATGGTAGTTGCAGGGGATCGGGGTAGGGAGGACTGGGAGTTAGTGTGTAATAGGTACACAGTTTCAGTTCTGCAAGATGAAAACAGTTCCCAGGATACACCCTGATGTTGGCCTCACAATAATGTGAACGTACTTAATACCACTGAACTGTACCCTTAAGAAGTTAAGATGGTAACTTTTGTGCCGGGTGTGGTGGCTCACACCTGTAATCCCAGCACTTTGGGAGGCCGAGGTGGGTGGATCACAAGGTTGGGAGTTCAAGATCAGCCTAGCCAACATGGCGAAACCCCGCCTCTACTAAAAATACAAAAATTAGCCAGGCATGGTGGCGGGCACCTGTCATCCCAGCTACTCGGAGGCTGAGGCAGAGAATTGCTTGAACCCGAGAGGTGGAGGCTGCAGTGAGCCGAGATCATGCCACTGCACTCCAGCCTGGGCGACAGGGAGAGACTTTGTCTCAAAAAAAAAAGATGGTATGTGTTTTTTTTACCACAATTTGAAAAAGTAAGTTTAAAAAAATGCATGACTAAAAATGAATCTAAAGAGTTAAAATAATATTTGCACCTTAGGAACAAACCGTTCATCTTCTCAAAGCACCAGGGAATAGCGAATTTGTGGAAAGTCATCTAGCTCAGATCAATGCAATTTCTGTACATTTAATGTGCTGTATATCATTAACCCTTTGCTTTAAAGAGGTAGTTTACTAGTCAAATCTCTCCCAGCATATCATTAGAAGGAGGAAGACAACAAGAAGTAGACATGCAGATAATTAAGAAATTCTTATCTTAGGAAACTGAATACAAGTGAATTTGACCTTTTTCATATTATGAGTTTATCTTTTGGTATCTTGATTCTAAATTTAAAAATACAGAGAAACTATAAATCTTATTTTTAGTTAAAAGCTTACAACTTTGTGTTACATTTCTTCAGTATAGTATACACAGAATTTAAGTGTTAGCTAGTTAGCTAGCCATGAAACAGGGGTAAGTGTTAATAAAAGATATAATTTTTAACTATTATATACTGTTTAAAAGTAATTTTGGTCTTTTAAAAATATATACCGTAAATCATAAAGCTTTGTGACTGCTCTTAAATGTTCTAAAGATCTGGGGTTTCATTTTAAATCTTATACATTCCAAGGATTATGTAGGTGCTAGATTTTGAAAGTCCTCCTACTAACAGAACTGAACGAAGCTTATGTTTTCATATTACCCACATTCACTGTGTTGCCATGGGTTACCGAACCCATCCTCCTGGACCACTGAAATGCTGGAGGAAATTGTTAACAGATTTTCTCAGAGTGACCCTCCTACAGGGAGTCACAAGGACGCTTTTTTTTGTTTTCCCCAAAATTGAAAATTTTTTAATATACATCTAATGTATTCTAAACCAGTTCACTGATTCTTATCAAAGATACAGTTGGTTCACCCAAATTCTAACCATCTATCCTTTTTAATCATATTCAACAACATTTCTAGTTTATTAATTTCTTTCTTGATTACCTTGAACTGAATTGTATCTTCCACCATGCAAACCCATGGAACTTCTTCTTTGCCCCCAGTTCCGTCACTTTAAATTATTGTGCCAGGTACTGTCAAATTGTTCCATTATTTGGATCCTAGCCTACTGCTATCCTCAGAATAATGTTCAGTCAAACTCTTACAACAACAGATGGCAGAAATTAGACTGTGCTAAACCAAATGCTTCTTCAGCAATTTTTCATAACTAAAAAAGTCAAGAAAAATACAAGAGAAAATGAGTGAGCAAAAGAAAATGATTTGCAAATGAATGAAATTATGTTTATGTTTGAGACTTCTTTTCATTTGAAGTTTCAAATTTTGTTGTGAGGTACCTTTGCACTAAATGAGTTAAGACCTAGGAGTTGTTCGATCCCAACTATCTCATCTTCTCCAAGACTCAGGGATGTTCGCTGCATGATTGACAGCTCATGATAACACTAAGCCAATTAAGATGACTAAGGAGCTCACGAGCGCATTACAATGGCATTTGAAACCCACTCTAAGGTGCTAAAAAGAGGAAGAGGAAGAAATAGCAGCAGGGAAACACTCAGCAAATGCCCCAGCCCGCCCCTTGCCAGATCTTAGGAGGCTTTATTGTTCTTTGGGTAAGGCAAGATAATTCTCAGAAGAAATTCGGCTGGCTGAGAGGAGATTATTTTTAAATAACATACACAAATATTTAGGGTTAGACTTGTTAGAATATGCAAGGAGCCCTAAAATCTGCTCTCTCATTATGCACAGGCTTCTACAGTGGGGTCCACTTAGAGGGAGTGCAAGATGAACCACTGGGGGAATGAAATATTATTAAATACTTTATTTAAAAATAAGTAGGCTGGGTGTGGTGACTCACACCTGTAATCCTAGCACTTTGGGAGACCAAGGCAGGCAGATCACTTGAGGTCAGGAGTTCAAGACCAGCCTGGCCAACATGGTGAAACTC
>NW_012106697.1:4364753-4378055 GCF_000951045.1 Mandrillus leucophaeus | reverse complement strand
TGGCATCCTTGCAGGAATGCTGTGAGGACTAAATAAGGTAACACACAGGTACCAACGTACCAAGTACATGCTCAATAAACAATGGTTTCCGCCCAGGTCCAGTGGCTCATGTCTATAATCTGAGCACGTTGGGAGGCCAAGGCAGGAGGACTCCTTGACCCCAGGAGTTTGAAACCAGCCTGGGTAACATGGCAAGACCCAGTCTACAAAAAATTTAAAAATAGCCAGGTATGGTGGTACACAACTGTAGTCCCAGCTACCTGGGAGGCCGAGGTGGGAGGATTGCTTGATCCCAGGAGGTAGAGGTTGCAGCGAGCTACGATAGTACCACTGCACTCCAGCCTGGGTGACAAAGGGAGACCATCTTAAAAAACAATCCCAATAACAACAATGATTTCCTTTGTTAGGGGAAAGGGAATTGAGGGTAAAGAGGCTCCTTTTTCATACTGACATTTCAGGAGCACACCAGAACTCCACTATCTTTGAGGAAGCATGCTGTCAGACTGTGCTTATGTCCCAGGCCTGAGCCACTGCCGGGCTTCACACACACCTCCCAGGGGGACCTGACTCCACGACTGCAGAACCTTAAACCCCACCTCTAACAGGCCCACAGCACCAATCCCAGCCGGAGCACACTCCACCACGCTGCCTTGCAGAGGAAGCCTTGCACGCATATGGCTGCATCTCACAATGGAAACCTCCATTTCTGGCCCTTAGGCCAGGATGGTACACTACTATTTACTATGCCTCTGGCATCCCAAACAAACATTCTGTGTAACTCTCCGTGTGTTTAAATCACCCACATCAAGCAGGGTACACCATATGGAAAAACAAGATCTGCATGCTCCAGAAGCTATGCTTTGACTAAAGAAAGCCAATACTTGTGGAATGTTAAGTAGAAGAGGCTTTCCAAGTTCAATTAGTTGGGCATAACCAGAGAAAACAAGTTACTTAGTACCGTTTCCGTTCTTCTTTAGTTATTTTTCCCTTGATTTGAAGGAAGGGAAAGGATGTGTTGCAAATGAATAAGTAACATGGAAACTCAGGGCTACATGCAGCAAAGGTGGACAGCTTTGAGCTCCCAGATCCTGGCTGGTGCAGAGGTTCACAGGAGGTGGGTGCAGAGGGAAAACCCATTCCGCTCCTCTAGCTCAGGCTGTCATCCCAGAGCCCCGGGCCTGGCTGCCAAACCATCTGCTTGTAGCAGATGAAAAATTCACACATGTGAAAAGTGGACCTCCAATTCCTTTATTTCCTATGCAACCCAGAGGCCATGCTGACCTGAGATTCCACTGGGCCCATCACTACTTTTATAAACTCACCAAAGGAGGGACATGCACTTGGTTGGCAGGAGACAGCCTACTGGCTTTACTTTCAAAATTGGCCTTGAAAGATGTCCCTTCGTTTCACAGCTTTCCTCTCTCAATTGTGCTTCTGTGAGACGGGTTTTTATTGCATATGCAAACACATCAACACGCAGCTGAACCCGCAGCTCAGAAGGGGAGTTTTCTCCTTTACCTTCAACTGAAAAGTCTAAATAAGTATCTCAGAGTAAGCTATGTCTGATTATATGGGACACAATTTCCCTGATTTTAAGTAAAGCCAAGTTCTCTTAGAGTTATATTCCACGGGAACATTGACTGCCGACTAAGCAGTGATTCTCTGCCATTTTCCCTTAGTTGGAAGTTCAAGGACAAATGAGCCCACTTAGATAAATGAATAATTCTGTAGATTTCCTTAGCAGAGCACATACCAAAATCAGTAAGAAACGGAATATTTGATTTCTGATAAATGAGTACCAAATATTAGGCGAAGAATCCCATTTAAAGCTGCTTTTAACTCTGTGCGGCACTAGACAAGTTGCCCGCTAGTTCTCTTCTTCTGCATCCTCAGGTGTAAAACACTTAGAAACCAGTCAATCCTGTATAGTTATGTTCCAAAAGAAATAATCATATAGTAGCAAAGATGTACTAGGTTCTTACAGCGCGTCAGGCACTATGTTAATTATTTTGATTGCATTTGCGCATTTAATCCACATAACAACTATAAATTAGATACTATTTTATCCTCATCTGAAAGATAAGAAAACAGAGGATAGACTGATAACATAGATTGTTAGGATTCCACAGCCAGCAAGTGGGTGCCAGCACCAATGTATGAATGTCTGATTTCAAAGCCCTAAATCACACTGCTGCCTTACTGCATAAAGGCATTTGATGAACATAGATAGAAGCCACTCTCACAAATAAGGAAAAATCCACTTGACACTATTGCCATCTTCACTGTTCTGCTCTTTGGGACTTGTTCACTCTCTGGCTAAACAGTCTTTTTAAAAGCACTGTTAAAAAGTTATCCACATCTGCCCACTGTCTGCATTATAAACCGCCAGTTTGCAAATGTGGGGAAAATATGTCCAAATACTTCTTTCAGTTATTTGAAAACTAATGGAAATGAAAATCTCAATGAGTTCACTAGGTTAACAGAATGCCCCGCTCTAATCACAAGCTCCAGCACGTAATCTAAATGGAAGTTTTCTCTTAGACGTTTGGTGAGTTCAGAAGACGTTGTTTTATAATTTCACCAAAGATCCATGCCGGAATTCTTCAAAATCCTATGACCGAAGCTCATATCTCTACAACCCGGTGGTTAGAGCTAAACTACCCCAGTTTCCTTCAGTTTGCTCCTCTGGGCCCCTGTGAGTGGGTCAAGATTACTGATCCACCACAATCACCCCGGTGGCTTCTTCGCATCAACCCCTGGGGCACCAAGCATGCATATGGTTAGAGAAAGACGCGAAATACAGAGTCCACTGAAGCCACTGGGAATGCCAGCAAGACCATGTGTCGCCGTATCTATACATTTAAACTGCTGTGTACCTGCTACCCTTCTGGCACTCGCTAGACACTGGGAGCACAAAACCAAGTCAGACCCAAGCCACGGCCTGAAAGCGTTTCCAGTCTAGATGGAGGGTGAGGCAAGAAAATGGCAGATGTGTCGGTTATTTCAGAGGTGTGTGCAAGAAGTGCTGCCGGAGCACGGAGAAGGAGCAGCTCAGTCACACCCCATCAGGTTTCCTCAAGGAACTAAGTTCTAAACACTAGGAGGAAGCAAATAGGAAGTAGAGGGAAGAGGGTGTTATTGGAAAGGGGAAAACAAAAGGGCTCTGGAAAGGTCACCATAGGAAGATGACATGGTTGCAAAGTAAAACTCAACTGTACTTTTTTGTGTAGCTTATGTGCAAGTCACTCTTTATATCAATATTTTGAAGTGACAACGATTGAGATCCCGTTGTGATTCTATATATGTGTCTGATGCAATTCTCAGTTTTATACTGCAGAAACCAATGCTGGCTCTTTTAATATTAGGTTGGTGGAAAAGTCATTGCAGTTTTGGCCATTACTTTTAATGGCAAAATCAGTCATAGGGATATCATGCTTCCATTGTACCAAGCTTAGTTCTAAGTGCTTTACACGTATTAATTCACCCAAAGCCCAATGAGTAGGTACCATTATTATTCCCATGTTGCAGGTAAGGAAGCTGAGGTCCTGAGAAAATCAGTAGTTTCTCCAGGTTTACCTGGCTAGTGATGGTAACATTGAACTATGAAGCCAAGCCACGTGGTCCACATCTCTGCTCTAAATCACCAGCTACACAGCCTCTCAGGAAAAAGAACACAGTAAAACACACTGAGTAACTCAAAGATCCCAGGGAGGGCTGGAGACCCAGGCTTGAAGCATGCAGCCAGAGCCGCTTCAATAAGGACACCTCTGCAGCCACCACCAAGCACGAACCTGCAGCTGGCACCGCTAGCAAGGTCACATGGGGCACCGCCTGCCGGCTGCCACCTCTGGCCTCCGAATGCCACCATGCTACACCACCACATCCAGGGACTCTGTCTCACAGTCCCCATCATCTTACCTTACTAGCACCAGATTGGAAGTCATAAGAAGGGAATATCCAATGGGTGAAACCCAGGTCTCTGGCCCCTGCCCTCCACGTAAGGAAGGCCAGGAAAGTAACTACACAGCAATTTCAGCATCTTCACAGAGAATGCGGGCGCTGCCTTCCACCAAGGCTCAGGTGGCGGACTAGTGTCGTGTGGCTGCTGGAACTAGCACCGCACAGTGGGCAGATTAAAGCAACAGAAATATGTGCCCTCCCAGCTCTGATGCTAGAAGCGGAAACCCCAGGTGTCAGTAGGATTGTTTCTTTCCCGGACCCTGAAGGTGAAGCAATCCCATGCCTCTCTCCCAGCCTCCGGTGGTGGCTGGCGGTTCCGGGCCTTCCCTCATTTGTAGACACATCACTCCCACCTCTGCCGCTCTCGTCACATGGTATTCTCCCTGTGTCTGTGTCTCTTTTCTTCTTCTTATAAGAACACCAGTCATATGGATTTAGGGCTCACCTATTCCAGTACTGCTGCATCTTAACTCGGTTACAGCCACAGTGACCTGATTTCCAAATAAGGGCACATTCACAGGTACCAGGGGTTAGGACTTGAACATATCTTTTGGGCAGACACATTTGACGTGTAACAATGGGGAGTGACACAGACACTGAAAAGAGGTTCAGATACTGGGCAGCCAAAAAGGAAAAAAAAAGGACAAATACCCCATGCACCTCAGTCACTATGGCGGCCTTCAATTTCTCTAATGACGAGACAATTTCAAAGCAAAAGTTGGATATGCCAAAAGCAATAAATGGCATATTAGCTCTCTTAGGGGAACCGAGCAGACAGGAATCTGTAGGGGTGAGAAGGCAGTGTTAATTGCAGAGGATGGCTCCTCCCTCTGAAACTACGGCCATCAGACGGATAAGGCCAGGCAATAGTCCTGCTACCCCTACTGCCCACAGGCATCTGCCAAATCTCTCTCTTTTATCTTCAAAAAGAGAAAACTTGGCCTGGAGGGGCCATCACGGATTAAAGTAGAAAGATAAATGGAGACTTTGACTGTGTGTATGAGTTACCTAAGCCATAATTTTTTAGCGGGATAGGTATATGACAGATGTTTGAAATATACATTATTTACATAGCTGGCCTAGTCTTTTGTGCTGCTACTTGCAGAGTTCTCTTTTCAGATCTGACTATAGATATCAAAAACATATCCCTTCTATCAACAATGCAGTGGCTTCTGAATAAATGAGAACACTAATAAAACAAATCCAAGAATTCAAGGGCACTTTACTTTGAGGAACAGGAAAGCAGACAATCTCCAAGCAATCCTAGCCTCGAGTTTCCAGGCTTCAGAAACCCAAGGAGAACTCTGAGTTAACAGAATCCAACTGAACCTCCATCTGCTGGAAATAAAAATCGGTCATCTGCTCCCCTCCAAGAAGGGGAACAGAAAGCACAGGCAGCCAAGCTATTCTCATGTTCACAACGAACACTGCTGCACACATGACCTCCAACCTATATGCCTTTATTGTTCACCTGTATACCTGAAAGCCCTCTGTGGTTGGAATATCAAACCACTAGCCCAAAATGGAACTCATTCTCCACTCACTGTCTGCAGGTTCCTGGTCATTTACTGTATTCTTCCAACAACAACAAAATCTGTTGCACCTTTTTTATTTTTTTATTTTTGAGACAGGGTCTCCTTCTGTCACCCAGGCTGGAGTGCAGTGGCACAATCTCGGCTCACTGTGGCCTCAACCTCCCCAGGCTCAGATGATCCTCCTGCTCAGCCTCTCGAGTAGCTGGGACTACAGGCACATGCCATCAAGTGTGGCTAAGTTTTGTATCTTTTGTAGATGGGGTTTCACCATGTTCACCTTTATTTTTCTTTCACCTCTTAAACCCAACCACGTACAAAGAACAGCCAGTTCCTTTGTTCTCCCAGATTCTCCCTTTCCTCTTCGTAACCCTTTCCACCCTCTGCCATCCCTCCTCCCTTGGCCTACTCAGGTTTTCCACTGTATGGTGTGAGTACCACTCGGGCACATGGGTTCATTTCGGGTAGTATCTAGTTGAATATTTTTTACTGAAATAATTAAACGTCCATTTTAATAGGGATTAGGAAAAAATATAATTATCAAGGGAAACCCATAATTTCATAGGAAATGCAAAATTTTCTCTTTAATTCACTTAAATACAAAAGTAGATCAAGTTAAAGAGAAGTATTAAATAGGTAGCAATGTAGCTGGTATGCAGACATATTTTTAACATCTTGAGGGTGGTGTGCTAATAATGCCTAGCAGTGCTGGGACACACAGTTTTTTTGTTTGTTTGTTTTGCTCCCCCCACCCCACTGACAAAGTCTTGCTCTGTCACCCAGTCTGGAGTACAGTGATGCAATCTCGGCTTACTGTAACCTCCACCTCCAGGGTTCAAGGGATTATCCTGCCTCAGCCTCCCGAGTAGCTGGGATTACAGGCACACACCACCACCACACCCAGCTAATTTTTGTATTCTTAGTACAGACGGGGTTTCACCGTGTTAGCCAGGCTGGTCTCGAACTCATGACCCTATGATCCGCCTGCCTTGACCTCCCAAAGGGCTGGGATTATAGGCGTGCGTGAACCACTGCGCCCGGCCCAGGACACACTGTTCTGTGGTCGTCGTCTTACTGCTTGATCACCACATCAACCCCCAAACACCTCCCCTCTGGTCTCCCAGGCTGTAAACATTCAAAACATGCATCTACCCAGGAAGCCACTATCTGACACCTCTTTAAAAAGGTTCCTTTCGTCATTTCTCTCCCCAAATCACAAATGTGTTACCTACCCCACAAACTCTGAATCCACCCAAATTTCAAGATCCCACACATTATTTCTAGTAGCATCCCAGAGTTACAGTAAGACAAATTTCACACATCCATTTTCATTTCCAGCTTCATGCCTTAGTTTGTATTGCTTCCTCAACCTCCCCCAAATCCTTCTTCTCCATCTCTTCAAATCAACCCACTTTTTCAAGACCCAAGTAAGTCCTCCCTCCAGGCAGCCTTTTCTAAGCAACGACCTTCTGTTCTCGGAACTCCAGTTCTACTTGTAGCAACCACATCAACCAACTCAACTTGACTCTTGATTGTATCCTATTATTTAGTACTTTCTAATCATCCACTCGTAGCTTGCTGGTCCTGGTTCTACCAATCACAATGGAAGATCTTTTCAAAAGTAGGATCTTAGAATACATACTTGTACCTTCTGCAGTTACAAGAAGGTGACTCATATTAGGACTTCAAGACTTCATTCAACTTTCTAAGAAGTCATGTTTTAGTCACTCATCCCATACACATTTTCTGTGTGCCTGATACATGCCAAGCTCTGTGGTTGCTGGCAAAATAGAGATGTGAATAAGGCAGGTACTATCAGTGAGGATTTCACCATCCAGACTGGAGACGCACATGGATTGTAAACTCGTGGTGCGGCACAATGTGACCATGTTGCTGTAACACAAGTACAAAACAAACATCATGGGAGCAAGTCACTCTGGAAAGGATCTGAGAGACGATGCAAGAGAAGGGGGCATGGGAGCTGGTTCTGGAAGGCTAAAGAGGATTCTATCAGAACTGTAAGGATGGAGGACGCCTTCTGGGCAAAGTCACATAAACTACAACAGGTACACAAGGTGACAGGCACTGCCGCAGGTAAAGAGCTCCCAGAGCCCAAAGCGCGGGGTGAGGTGAACAGGGGGGAAAGAGAAGAAGAGGTGGAGAAAGTGAGGGAGGTTATACTGTGATGTGCCATGGTCTACGATTTCATCCACAGGCATGATGGATGGGAACACTGGGAAGGGAAGCAACACGAGCAATTTTGCTTTAGGAGAGATTTTAAAATAACAAAACCAAAACAAAACCATCAAAGCCCTCGGGGGACATCAGGAGGATGGAAGGAACTGGAAGAGAGGTATGTTTGGAAGACAGAGTAATAGAACAGAAAAAGAGTTCAGCAACAGAGATGGAAGAGGAAGAGACAGGTTTTAGAAACATTTAAGTGGGAGGAACAAATAGAATTTTCTGATTGACTCGTTGCGCATTCTGATGTTAAAAAAGACCAGCCCTTTCCTACTTTAGGAAAAGTTTACTCCCTACTTAAAAAATCACCCGTGTCCTTTCTTTCTTGTGTTACTGTGGATAAGGTCAATTTGGAGTAGACTGTATCTATACTCTCACCAACTAGAAGAACCTCTACTTTATACCTTATAGATTAGGCATCACACACTATAACTGATTTACAAAAGCATGTCCTAAATTCAAAAGTTAGCACAGTACCCACTGGCAAGGGTCCAAGCAGATTGTGCTTTTAGTTAAAACCTGCGTTCAGCCTAAGCAATCGTGTACCAAAGAGTATACCATTGTCTGAATTGTCCTAAGTCTCCGGGGGGTAGGGAATTTAAGGCCAGAATTGCTCTGGAGGTGCAGAAGTGCTAAGGTTTTTATACAATATACTCATATTCCTTTCTTTCAAATAAAAACATTGGAAAGAATGTAAAAGATATTGAAATACCAAGAGAGGTGACCTTTTGTAAGCCTACTCACGTTCTCCTGGGAAATAAAGAATAAAGTCATTCACCACCAAGTGTAATATTCCTCACTTCCACTCGCCTGATGAAAGGAGTCAACATAGGTAGTTTCAAATTAAAACACAGTTGGAGCGGCTAGGCTGAAAATGGATCTCCGCAAAGAGGGAAAGGGACGTGACGGGATGCTGTTTATTAAAACTTGCATATGATTACAACGTACCAGGTCTTAATTTACTTCCTCCTCCCTCATTACTCTGGTCACCAGGGCGAGTCCTAAAATGCATACATTTCATGTCACATTTCAGGATGATGGGAAATAGGATTGTACGGCAAAATGAGCACTATTCCCACATACGGGAGGCACCTGACTCCAAAAAGTAGAAGAGGGCCGAGCTTTTGTGTAACGATTCATGTGTAAGTGCTCAGAAGTCTTGCACTTGCTCATTACAGAGCCACTGCGGAGCCGAATTCTGTAATGGCAGCACGGAAGTGGAGGACTCTTACAGATGGAGGGAGGGGATGGAGGGAGGTCATATTACTCGCCAGGGACACAGCTGGTTTGTGGCAGGCCCAGATTAGAACCTCCAGTATCCATCCTCCACTCTCAGAAAATGCTCATGTCTCTTAAAATAACAGAACATAAGGAACTGGAACATACAGTCAAATGTGCCCCAGAATTAGTTTCTATAAACCAAAAACTAATAAACTAATGAAGGTGATGAGCTGGCCATTCTTCCCCAGCAGACAGAACTGCTTTCCAATTTCTTGCAATGTCAGTTTAGGGCTTTTGTTTTGTCTTTCTTTTCAAAGCCTTTAAAATCACAGTATTCAAAAGGCACACTTTACTCCTTAAAGATGTTATCAAAATGATAAGCATCAGACTAAAATGGGCCAGGACTTCGCTTTCTCATTCATAAACAAAGCTTTTAAGGATCATGTGCTGTAGAACCTGTATAATGAAAAAATTACTTTCCATGCTTGATCAATAAGAATGTCCCCCAAAGCTCTGATGGTATTATATATGGAATATAAAGAGGTGCCCATCCCCAGGGCTGGGGGAAGGGGTAGTGAAGGAAATGAAAAGTTAGCAGCATCATTCTTGTGAAGAGATTACAGTTCACATAATTCTAACAGAGAAAGCTCTAACAACTTCATCAACCACAGGTTTGGGGCCTTGAAAATCATTTCACAGAGACAAATGAGCATGTTTTCATATATAAAGTACTAAGTGTTCGTTATACAGATCTGCTCCTCTGTGAGGAGTTTCACTTTTATCTCTAGTTCATGAATATCGTAACTTCTAGTTTTAGAAAAGGCACAAGAATCATCCCACATCCATTTGGTCCAACCCCTTTTCTTCTTAAGATAATGCCATGCACTTTTTATTATTCATCTTGATTTGAACAAAAGACAAGATCTTACCCTTTCTGCCCAGAAACCACCACTGGGAAATTAATATTCAAGATGAACAATGAAGTCATCTCATGGCCTGTGAACTTACTGGTTGCTAGGAAGCTCATGAATTCTTAGGATTTCTTCAGATTTGGTAGCATGAGTTGGGAGCTTAAACAGTCCCATAAGGCATAGTCTTCGAGACTTAAAGTTTCAGAATTCCCTAACTGTCCTTTTGCAAGACCTCTCTAGTTTATAGGTGCCCGCTCTAACCTCTTGAGCTTAAGTGTAGTTTTTCCTGAAGGTATTGGAAAGGCCAAGGCTAAATGTCAAGCCTATTGCTATAAATCACATTTCACACTGGTAATTACTTATTTGTGGAGCAAAGACTGTTTGAAATGGTGCTGTCTCATTAGAAAGCTATTACAGAAGCCTACAATTTTGCTTGAAGCACCTACTGCGTGATATGGGACGCTAGACCATAAGGAAAATTATTAATATCTATTTCTTGAAATTCCCAAGGCTCTCTCATGTCCTGAAGCTTAAAACTAAGTGATTGTTTCCCACAATTTTCAGGAATATTTGTTGAGGGAGGGGGTCTAAAAATAGTCTCTTAACTGAAGTTATTTTAAGTCATTTAGTACATTTCTGAAAGGCTTATCTTGTCCTTAGAACCCAAGTAATTTCCCCACAACAAAAACCTTTTTACTAAAAATCAAGTATGAGGATATCAGTAGTAATTAAACCAAATGGCTGGACAAACAGAAAGTAGAAATATGAAAGGCCTCATGTGTTTCTAAGAGGTTTCATTTTCCACTCAATATTTTATGTGACAAAGGTTCCGTTTGTATCCAAAGTCACTAACTTGATAAAAGTGGATCTCCTTTACATTTCCTAAAAGGACGAGAATGTCTTATAAATCATTTCCAAGTGTTTCAATATATCATCTATTTCTATCAACACCCACATTTTGAAAGGAGCCATATTTGTAAAGGAAATACATGAAGATACACATCCTTCCCAACCCAACCCCCAAAAGAGTTGCACATGAGAAAGACTCCACCTACTCTCCCAGTGTTCATTGTAGGTGTTTGTCTTCATGTTTACTATTTCCTCCCATAGCAGCAACACCTGCTTCTTATTCCATGTATCAACTAATATTTAAAATAAAGAATAAACGACAAGCCTCCCTCCCTGGGCAAGAACCATGTTATATCCAACCGTACAACCCCATGAGAATCCAGCAAGGCACTGTGCTCTTCGGGGGCACTCCAGAAAAATGCTGAATGAATGATGGAACTTTTCTTCCATCTTTTGGTCTTCAGATTTCTCAGCAGTAACCTAACATTGAATCTGAACAGAAAACTGCCAACCTGAAACAGGTTATCCTTCATTATCACCATAGGACCATCTTACCATTTGTGGATCAAGAAATGAAATAAGGGAATCAAATACAATTAAAAGCTTCTTCCTCAAGCCCTCAAAAATGCCTCACAGCACCTGCAATAGCACACAAGTTCTTTTGCAAAGAATGAAAATGTGATAACGAGGTAATGCCAAGATAGATTAGAAAAAAAAGAAAAAAAAACTGGCTCCCTGGAAATGTGCCTGAATCATGAAACACAGTGTTGCAGGTTTGTTGAAGAAATGATGGCCACCAGCCCTCCTATAGCTTCACACTTGGTGTCAGGACAGGTTCCTTAGGAGGCATAAGGGGAACTGTGAAGTGTGGAATGAAGACATTCAAACCCTAAGTACATGAAACCCAGGATTATCTGAACACTCAGGGCAGACATGGGTTTATGTACATACGTGTTTTGAGGTTAGGTTTGGATTTAGGTGTGTTTCAAAATTTACTGCCACAAGTCTGAGGAATATAGCAACCACAGCAGCGACTGAAATGACTGAAGCAGAAACTGTAGTTGTCACTTTCTTTACGAATTTGGCTTTTCACGAAAGGGAAAATCAAGGAGCTTTATTGCCAAAATAGTACAACATCCTTATGTCGCCTGATTTTGCAATAAAAAAGATGGTTCTTTTATTTAGGCTTTACGTTCGTGGAAATGCAGTCGCAAGGCATTTTTGAAGCATGAGATGCTGACCCCAGTTAAAAAGGACTTGCTGTTTTAGGAGAAAGAGAGTAAAGCTAGACTCTAAGTACCAACCACAAGCTTAAAATGATCTTCCCAGTTAAGACAGGGCTCAGAGTGATTTGGTACAGTATGTGGTTTGAAAGAAAATCTCGGTTCTTCCATTACAGTGTGCTTAGAAGAAAATCAAAATTTTTCTCTGAATGAAAAATAAATAAAAACCGATGCCTTACACATCATTACATACAAGTGGTTAACGAGAAGTAAGGAGATGGCAACGGAAGCTTTCCAGGCTTTTCCTCCTTCAGCATTTCCCTCAAGAATTTCATCCCTGGGTTCCCAAATCAAACCAAAGCCATTCCGTTGTATTTCCAAAAAAAGAACTGGCTCCTTCAGGAAGGCTTTTCACAGCACTGCATTTTAAGCGGAAATCTTTTCTGAAGCCTCCCTTTTCCATTTACCGTTTTGTTTGTCCTTCCTGTCTGACATGCAAATACATGATACAGCCTCCATTCTTTCCATACAGCCCAACTCAAAGCAACATATGTTAAATCCACACAGAATCATGTGAGCATTCAATCCGCATCCACACCATTACCCCCACAGAACGCATTCAGTGAGCTCCAACACAGTTCTCTGCGTGCAAATCAGACGAGCCTGGGATGTCTGCAGGACTCTCCCCTGACTCAGCCCATCCAGAGCTGCGCACGGAACCTGTTCCTTTTGGAGAACAGGGGGCTGCTGGAAATACCCACTCAGATAACCGGCCACCACGCAGGAGCCAGCAAGCCTGGCACTGCAGGCAACCCTGGGCGCAGGATCCTCCACAAAGCTCGAGGAGGCTGCAGCGCGGGGGCTTGCAGTCATTTATCTCCCTGCAGCCAAAACGCCCGGCTCGTCCCCCCTCCCTCGTTTTACCTAACTAATAGCTCTCCAACCCCATATTGAGAGGGCCTGCTGTGGATCTTGCGGAGGTACAAAATGGTGGATGGGAGCTAATTTTTTCCTGCTTTCCCCATAACTTATCGCATCCATCACTGCCCGTCCTCTCCTCCAAGCACGCGGGCCGCGGGATACCGAGCACGTCCCGCGGCCCCGGCGCGGGGGCAGAAACGCGGTCACCAACCAACCTGATGTCATGTAGCCCCGCGAAGCCTGGGGCGCGAAGGCCGCGGGGAAGCGCTTGTGCAGGCGGTAGTCCTTCTCGCTGCGGGACCTCATGCGGTCCGAGGCCCGGTCCGAGAAATCCGAGCTAGGCCAGGCTCGCCGCAAGGTTGTGCTCCGGGTCTTCTTCATGGTGGGGAGGGCGACCTGCCGCCCCGATCCTCGGGGCCTCAGCGCCGGGGCGCAGCGCGCTCC
>NW_012106697.1:4350441-4364233 GCF_000951045.1 Mandrillus leucophaeus | reverse complement strand
GTGTCCCCGCGGGCCTATCAGCCGCACGGCCCGCAGTCCCTGGCGCTGGCTGGCTCTGCCTCCGCTGCAGTCCCCGGGAGGCAGTCTTCATCACAGAGGCTCGAGCCGGGGGCGCGTGTGCACAGGATCCGAGCAGGCTCTGCAGACAGCAGCTGCGGCGGGCGGGCTCCTGCGGAATCCAGGAAGAGCCCGCGTCGTCCCCGCGACTGCAGCGCCTCGTCAATCTTCCCCTTGCCGAGGTTCCGGGCGCTGTGCGTGCGTGCGCGCGGGTGGGTGGCTGGGTGGGTGCGCCGACACGCATGTGCCCCCTACACATGCATGCTCCTACTTACTGGCCGAGGCGGCGACGGAGCCATGGCTGCCAAGGACGCCGAGCCTGCGATCGACCCCCGCGCGGTGGCAGCGCTGCTCGGGCGCGAGCGCGCGGAACGGCTATTGAAGGGCAGGAAGCAGGACAGCCGCCCAGTCTCATGCTAATCACCAGGCTGCCTTAAGTTAGAGCGTGGTTCCCATCAGGCTTCTCATTTTCATGTAAAACACCCGGCGGCGGCCAGGGACCTTGGCTGCTGCCCCAGGCTGGAGCCAGCGCTTGGATATTTACATATTTTTAGGATGGTCCCTCCCCCTCGGAGAGAGACAGCGAGCCAGCCTTCGTGGGAACGGGGAGATCTGCGGTGCCCTGCCTGGCCCACCTGCGCCAACCCCAACGGAAGCTAAAGCCAGAGGGAGGGGGCGCCACGGCGAGCTCCCCCACAACGGCACTCGCCGGGGCGCCAGGTCCACGCAGCCTGGAAGACGCAATGCAAGTGGCCTGCAGCGTTTCCTTTCTCCCTCTGGAGTCCCGGTGTAAGTCACCGCCAGCCGGCTACACTGCATTCAGGTCCACAGCTCTTTAGATGGCACGGCTCTGCACAGCTGTTTCTGGTCCAACAACCAATCGCTAAAGGACAACAATGCGCGCGGCGCGCGAGGGGAGGAGCGGCCAATTCGCCGCCCGGGCCGGGGCGATGGGCCCGGGACGCGGGCCCGGGACCCGGAGGTCACGCCGAGTTAAAGGCGCCCAGCCACGTTGCTGCTAACCCCGACCATGCTCTGCCACTGCCGTTCATTCAAAAACGGTTATCTCCTCGATTTGGGTTTCCAAAAATGCTTTGGTACAGTAAACAACGACAAAAATAAGCCTGATTTCCTTTTTCAGTGCTGCATTTTATTTGACTTGTTGATGCATTTTTTCATCTGTGACAATGCAACGTTCAAAATCATATTTATGCTGTTGTTTCATATTCACAGGTGCCAAGACGCAGAGACAGGGATGTTAAATCTTTATGGGGATATGCTTTTAACAGGCTGATATCGCAAAAACAAGCCAGTGGATTCTAGCTGCTTAGGATTCAGGAACTTCTAACACAATCCGTGCTATTCCAAGGCTTGAATTCTTTGAGGTGGGTAGCAAGGATCTTGAAGAACCAGGCAGAGCAGGATGGCGTTAAGCCACAGGCATTATAAAATCTAGAATTAGAGCTCCCCTCATTCAGATCTCAAGACCGCCTTCTATAACCTGTGGCCACTGTACTACCTCTTGGGATACCCAGGATAAATAAAGAAGTAATCAGTAAGTAGCCTACGGAATTTATATTTACAAAATCAAAATGTATTACTAGGCGGGGCGCAGTGGCTCACGCCTGTAATCCCAGCACTTTGGGAGGCCGAGGCGGGCGGATCACGAGGTCAGGAGATCGAGACCATCCTGGCTAACACGGTGAAACCCCGTCTCTACTAAAAAATACAAAAAACTAGCCGGGCGAGGTGGCGGGCGCCTGTAGTCCCAGCTACACGGGAGGCTGAGGCAGGAGAATGGCGTGAACCCGGGAGGCGGAGCTTGCAGTGAGCCGAGATCGCGCCACTGCACTCCAGCCTGGGCGACAGAGCAAGACTCTGTCCCCTCGCTCAAAAAAAAATAAATGGATTACTGTCAACCAATTCACTAATGTTCTGTGTTTTTTTTGTTTTTAATTAGGAAAAGATAGTCCCCCAAAAGGCATTTTTAGTTCAATGTCTTCCTGTAAGAGAACTGCTAAGAACAGAAAGATTACAGATTTAAAAATTATAGAAAGCTAGCTGTATAAAGCAGGGATCCCCAATTCCCAGGCCATGGACTGCTTGGATATTTACCTACCCCACGGATATTTATGGACCCCATGCAGCTTCTAGTCCCTGGCCCCTTAGGAACCAGGCAGCACAGCAGGAGGTGGGCAGTGAGGCTTCATCTATATTTACAACAGTTCTCCATTGCTTGCTGGCATTACCTCCTGAGCTCAGCCTCCTGTCAGATCAGCAGCCACATTAGATTCTCATAGGAGCGCGAACCCTATTGTGAACCACGCTTGGAGGGATCTGGGTTGCATGCTCCTTATGAGAATCTAATGCCTGATGATCTGTCACTGTCTCCCATCACCTCCAGATGGGACTGCCTAGTTGCAGAAAAACAAGCTCAGGGCTCCCACTGATTCCACATGATGGTGAATTGTATACTTATTTCATTATATATTACAATCTAATAATAAAAGAAATAAAGTGCACAGTAAATTTAATACACTCGAATCATCCCAAAACCTTCTACCCTCCAACCCTACCCCCACCCCGGTCCAAGGAACAACTGTCTTCCACGAAACTGGTGCCCAATGTGAAAAAGGTTGGGGACCGCTGGTGTAAAGGATCATAAAGGTAATAATAAATTGTAGTAATGAATGTAGGATAACTGACATTTAGATATCTCAATTCAACAATTACTCAGTACCTCCCAAGAGCCAAAAGCGGTTATATGAATGATTATAATAGCTATGACTTAAGGCTAATGGTGACTGCTGTGGCAACTGTGATAGTCATTCATTCAGCAAACAATGACTGACTGTCTAGAATATGTGAGCCCTGGGATGGGTGCTAGGCAAACAGAGCACCACACATGACCCTGCAGCAAACCATCTAGTAGGGAAGGGAAACAGTAGGCAAATAAACGCAGAAATTGTGCTAAGTTCTATGAAGAACAATAACCTCTCTAAGAAATGACAGTTGAGCTGAGACCTACAGTATGAGGAGCCACTCAAGCAGAGTGGGGGAGACGGGGTTACAGAAAGGGGGAGCAGTCTGTGTAAAGGCCCTGGGGTAGAAGGGATCTTGACTTCTGTTGGAGGAAGTGGAAAAAGGCCACTGTGGCTGAAATTGGAGCATAGTAAGAGGGAGGTTTGTGATGAGGTCATGGCAGGATGCAAAGCCAGATCATGCCGGGACTTGCAGCGCATGGTAAAGGTTTTATATTCTATTCCAAGTGCCGTGTGAACCGCTGAAGGGTTTGGATAAAAGAAGCAATGATATTTTTAGAATTTCTATACAGAAGAATAGGGAATCTGTTTGAAGGGAGAGATTGGCTAAGAATTTTCTGGAAGTAAGTTTGAATTGCACTTGATTAAACTGAGAAAATATTAATTGTTCATATGAAAGAAGGGAGGTGAGTTGATGGACATTTGGGGAGAAGAGCTACAGCTCCACTCAGCCACCTCCAAATGCAGACCTTGCAGAGGGGTGACATGATCCAGTGTTTGTGGCCAACTAGCCTGATGTAGAAGAATTAGGGGGTACATAGGCTGAGTTAGCTGAATTGGATCAGATGGTAAAGTAGGTATAGGTGGTGAAGTAATTTATCCATCCAAATTGGGGACAATGCTGAATAGTGCTATGAAGGGAAGGCTTAAATCTAGCAAACAGCGTATTGTGAAACCAGTCCAATCTGAAGAAAATGGAGGTCCCTGTTACTATAGCCACTATTAAAATCAGACTCAGTCTGTCCATCTGTGTTATGGAAAGAGTCACTCTGGTCAGTTTCAGATCTCTAAACCGACCTCAGACAATCATGGATCTGGGTCATGAGTTGTCCATCAAGCAAGCTCAGTTTTGTAACCTAGTATTCAATATTAGGAAAGTTAGAATTAAATGATAAAGCAAATTGATTTTATAGCATTAGTATTCTTTAATCAGGCTTTTAAAATGTGTATATTTGGTATTTTCATATCAGACAGATTAGAGACACTAATTAGACAGATTTGCTTTGTGACTCTAATTCAAATGTATAATTGATTTTAGACTTGTAATCTTAAATTGAAAGGTATACAAATTTTGACTTGAAATCCTTTTCATTTAAAACTTTAGTTTATTAGCTTTGCTATAGCTGAATGAAATGAGAGTTAGAAGAATGTAAACTCCACGAGGATGAGAGACATTTTCTGTCTTATTCATTGTTGCTCATTGTTCTGTTTTGTTCAGAACTATATCCCCAATGGCTAGCAATGGTTGGCACATATTTGATGACTACTGAAGACCCAGTAGAGTACTGGGGAAAATTTGGGTTGAAGCCTTCCTAGTCAGATATATTAAGCACTTTTTAAAAATCAAGTATACCAAGTGTATGACAGCAGAGACACAAGCCACAAAAGAAAAAAAAAACAGAAAAATTGACTTAATGAAATTTTTTAAATGTGTGCATCAGAAGACAGTCAACAGAGAAAAGACAATCCACAGAATGGGAGAAAATATTTACAAATCATATATCTGATAAGGGACTGATATCCAGAGTATGTAGAGAACTCCTAAATCTCAACAACAAAAAAACAAACAACTAGATTCAAAAATGGACAAAGGACTTGAATAGAGATTTCTGTGAAGAATATATCCAAATGAGCAGTAAGCATATGAAAAGATATTCAGTATCGGTAATCATTAGAGAAACGCAAATCAAAACTACAATGAGATACCAACTCACACCCATTAGCATGGCTACTATCAAAAAAAAAAAAAAAAAACCCAAAAACCAGAAAATAACAAATGTTGGCAATTATGTGGAAAAACTGGAACCTTTGTGCACTGTTGGTAGGCAAGCAAAACGGTACAGCCACTGTGGAAAACAGTATGGCAACTCCTCAAAAACTTAAAAATAGAATTACCATATGATCCAGCAATTCCACTTCTAGATACACCTGCAAATTGAAAGCAGGGACTCAAAGAGATATCTGGACCCTCCCTATATTCATAGCAACATTATTCACAATAGTTAAAACATGGGTGCAACCCAAGTACCCAATGAGGGATGAGTGGATAAGCAAAATGCAATATATACATATAATGGAATCTATTCAGCATTCTAAAGAAAGGAAATCCTGTCCAATGCTACAACAGGATGAACCTTGAAAACAGAATGCTAAGTGAAAGAAGTCAGTCACAGAAAGAAAAATACTGCATAATTCCACTTATATAAAGTACTTAGAATAGTCAAAATCATAATGACACAAAGGAGAATGGTGGTTGCCAGGGGCTGGAGGAAAAGTGAAAAGAGGGGTCGTTGTTTGAGTTGTTGTTTAATTGGTAGAGAGTTTCCATTTTACAAAAGGAAAAGAATTATGGAGATAGATGGTGGTAATGGATGCATAACGTTATGTATATATTTAACTTAACTGGACTATACACTTAAAAATGATTAAGATGGTAAATTTTATGTTATGTGTATTTTAACTCAATAAAAATAGTAATACATTTTAAAAATTAAATAAACCAAATTTATAGAGGCAATTTAAACGTTTAAGGGAATGTATTTAAAGATGTTTCTAAGTAGGGCTAATTGTTAAGAAAAGGGGATTTAGTGTTCCATTCGAGTTGATCAAATGTTTTTCAGAGGCCCCAAGAGTTACAGTTTTTATTTTTTACTTAAAAATGCAAAATTTACAAATAGAATAAATTGAATCTGAAACCTTAAGGAAATTTTGATTTTTCAATTTGCATCTCTAGTAAAGGAAAACTTGAAGTTTGAATTTTTAAACTTGTATCTCCAGTATATGGAACATTCATTAAAAACCTAAGCATCTGAACACAATCTTTCCTGTGGGTTGGAATCAACTTCTTCCAAACTCCTGTTAATGTTGATATTCTGACCTCCTCCCATGGATCACAAATGTTCTTAATGGCATCTAGAATGGTGAATCCTTTCCAGAAAGTTTCCAATTTATTGTACCCAGATCCATCAGAGGAATCATGATCTATGGCAGCTACAGCCTCATGAAAAGTATTTATTTCTTAAATAATAAGACTTGAAAATCAAAATTACTCCTTAATCCATGGGCTACTGCAAAATGAACATTGTGTTATCAGGCATGAAAACAGCATTAATCTCCCTTAACATCTCCATCAGAGCTCTTCAGTGACCATTGTCACTGAAGTATATTGTCAATAAGCAGTAATACTTTAAAAGAAATCCTTTTTTCTGAGCAGCAGGTCTCAACAGTGGGCTTAAAATATTCAGTAAACCATGTTGTAACCAGACGTGCTGTCATCCAGGCTTTGTTGTTCCATTTATAGAGCACAAGCAGAGCAGATTTAGCATTGTTCTTAAAGGTCTTCAGTTTTTTGGTATAGTAAATGAGCATCGGCTTCAACTTAAAGTCACCAGCTCCATGACCCCTAGTAAGAGAGTTAGCCTGTCCTTTGAAGGTCGTATCATTGAAGGCAGACATTGACATCTCCTGTCGAAGTCTAAGATGGCCAATCTCTCCAAAAGAAGACTGTCTGTCTACATTGAAAATACATCGTTTAGTGTGGTCACCTTCGCCAATGATCTGTGCTAGATCTTCTAGATAACTTACTGCAACTTCTCCATCAGCACTTCACCTTGCACTTCTATGTTATGGAGACAGCTCTTTTCCTTAAACCTCATGAGCCAACCTCTGCTAGCTTCAAACTTTCCTTCTGCAGTTTCCTCATTTCTCTCAGCCTTCAGAAAATTGAAGCTAGTAAGGGTCTTGCCCTGGATTAGACTTTGGCTAACCTAGGGAATGTTGTAGCTGGCTTGGTCTTCTGTCCAGACCACTCAAATTTTCTCCCTACCAGCAATAAGTCTGTTTTGCTTTCTTATCATTCGTGTGTTCATTGGAGTAGCACTTCTAATTTCCTACAACTTTTTGTGGCATTCATAACTTGGCTGACTTTGGCACAAGAGACCTAGCTTTTGGCCTGTCTCAGCTTTGGACATGCCTTCCTCACGAAGCCTAATCATTTCTAGCTTTTGGTTTAAAGTAAGAGACATACAACTCTTCTTTCACTTGAACATGTAGAGGCCATTGCAGGGTTATTAACTGGCCTAGTTTCAATACTGTTGTGTCTCAGGAAATAGGGGAGCCAGAGCAGAGGGAGAGAGAGAGGGGAATGGCCAGTCATTGGAACAGTCAGATTGCACACAACGTTTATGGATCAACTTTGCCATCTTATATGGGCACACTTTGTGGAGCCCCAAAAGAATTACAATAATACCATCAAAGATCAATGATTACAGATGACCATAACACATATAACACAAATGAACAAGTTTGAAATATTGAGAGAACTGCCACAATGTGACACAGAGACGTAATGTGAGTAAATGCTGTTGCAAAAATGGTGCCCATAGACTTACTCACCACCAGGTTGACACAAAACTTCAGTTTGTAAAAAATGCAACATCTGCGAAGTGGAATGAAGCAAAGAGCAATGAAACAAGGTGTGCCCATAAACACATTTTTCTTCTTGCTAATGTAGCTAACGATCTCACCACTGCCAAATCCACTCAGGACGTTGGTCCTTATTTGGTTTCATGCTTGCCACTGTTGCCCATTCTCTCCCCTTAAAACTCTTCCCTCCCTGTCATTTTCATTGTCACTGTCTACAGGCTCTCCTCCTTATCCATGGCACCTCTGTCCATTCAGTACTGGGTGTTCTCTGGATTCCACCCAATCGTCCTTCTTGGCATTCAGAATTTCATCAGCTGAGTTCCTTCCAAAACATTCACTGCTTTATTTCAGCACTTGCAAGTGAATGATTTCCAGATACCTCTCACCAACCCAGGCCTCTCTCCTGGATCTCCAAATTCTTACTTCCTACTGTTAACTGAATCTCCTGTCTGAATACTCCATGGACAATCAAACTCAAGCTGTTCATTACACAAAATGTATCATCCTTATGCCCAGTCTCCCAACCAAGGGGTCTTAGCATACATTTCCAGTCATGGCAAATGGGAGTCCCACTGTCCAGTCTCCCAGGGCAAGAACCTGGGAGTCATTCCCAACCACCTCCTCTCACTGCTCTCCCCACTTCAGCCCACACACATCGCTACACACCGTCCATGGCCTTCCCATCTCCTGAAGGCCTGAGCCAAGGCACTGGGGAAGGAGAGGGATGGCAGAAACAGAAAATCAGTGTCACCTGCCAAAGATACAGAAAATGTGACATTAAAAAATCCAATGAAATAAGACTATGCTACAAATTTAAATATTAAAAATCAAAATAAGATATATGACAAAATATATGAAATCCTATGCCTAATATATTTGTTAAAATGCTTACTTCAAAATAAGCTTTTCAATTAAAAAATGGAACATGATAATCAGCAATTTGTTTCAATATTAAATAGTTTAAGGCAAAAATCAGACTGCATAATAATATTATATGTTTCACTTTTTATGTTAACTAGCATGGAGAAGTCCCAACGTGAATGCAGTTGGAAATCATGAAAAATATTTAAGGATCTTTTCTGATAAGGTTGGACACTGACACTGAGCCAGCTGACTTCTGTTCAATAAACCGTATTCCTGAAATGAACCTCAGGATCTGTTTTGATTCTGCATATGCTGTGTATTTAGTAATACATCTAAATGTATTACTGCCATCTTCTTTGGGAAAACACCTATGAGGCTCTTTTATCAAGCTTTCAAACCTAAGCCTCTCCTCAAAACGGCTAAAATATTTTCAGCAAAATCAAAAAGAGTTCAGAATAAAGTTGCTCATTTAACTAAAAGAAACTAGCTCACCATGACCTCAGTGTCCAGCTCCTTAGCCCCGATTTGCAGTTCCCTTTTTAAAGCTATCTCATACTGAAACACTGTCTTTGCAAATTAGCATGCACAACAGCTACCTCTGCTCATCTAAAGAACCTAAGGTTATACCCACAAGACTTCAAGTAAGCAAAGCTAGCACCAAAATACGATCATCTACAAAGCCGGAAGCACCCAGGCATGCCCTCACGGAGAACAGGCTTCCTCTAGAAAGATCTAATGTTTCTCTGAAACCCAGATAAACAAATAACGGGCTTTCTCACATGAAAACCAAGAAGCTTCGGAATCAAACAAGAGTTGACTTGAGTCACCAAACCTCTACCTGTTGAGGAAACGAGTAGGAATTTAGTTGCCTGATTGACATGACTGACAACGTTAACAGTTCATGAAGTGAGTCTTTAGATTTTCCCTGTGCATCTCAGGCTTGCCCCAGGGAAACCGCAGTGGGTAACACATGCTTCCAGTGCCAAGCTTCGATAGGGCAAGTCCTCTCCTGGACCACCCAAGACTCACCACAGTGTCTTCGTGAACTTCATGCAGCTCATATTTGACTAACCCCCAAATCACAATATTGGTCGGTTCCTTGGATTGTAGTGACTAGTACTAACATCGCTGTATTCAAAAAAGGTCAGCAAAAGTGTAACTCTGGACATCTATACAGTAAAATGCATAGTTTATCTTTATGTTGAACACCTCCTTAAAGTATTTTGTCACAATTAATCAGTGGATTTTTTGTGAAGTAGAAAAACTTTTCAAGGTTACTCCCCAACTCGTTACAAAATCGTGAAGATCACTTAATAAGCACAGGTAAACTGCAGTAGGAAGAAATATACTAAACGGAAAAGATGGGGCTGGGTGATGGCTCACGCCGGCACTTTAGGAGGCCAAGGTGGGAGGATCACTTGAGCCCAGAAGTTTGAGAACAGCCTGAGCAACATAACAAGATCCCGTCTCTATGAAAAATAAAACAATCATCCGGGTATGGTGGGGTGCACCTGTAGTCTCAGCTACTTGGGAGTCTGCACAGGAGGACTGCTTGAGCCTAGAAGATGGAGGCTGCAGTGAGCTATGATTGCGCCACTACGCCCCAATCTCAGCAACAGAGTGACACCTTATTTCTATAAAAAGATAAACAAGGAAAAGACGACACGGAGCCACACAGAATGGCCTGTGCCTGATGATACTCCCACACAACCTCCTGTAACTCGCTGCCTCCAGACACATTCACCCAGCGCTGGTCCTGGCATCAGTTTTTAAGACTTCATTTATTTTGTACTTTCTACCTAAAAGATCACCATAAACACCCAAGTTCTCGCATTTTCTCCTGCTGCCCCAGTGAATCATCAAGGGCCCTTGTTGCAATGTGCACCACACATGAAAGTATGCCCGGTCGTCAGCAAGGTCATTTCTCACTGCAGGCCTTAGGAGCTGCCCTGTTGCTGTAAGCTGGCTAGTACCTCCTTTGCCTCCTGGAAACTCTCACGTATCCCGCTTGCAGGACTCAAACCCAGGTCAGTTCTCTGGAAGACTTTCTATCTTCTCCTTGTCTTTGCCCTCGAATATCCCTGCAGATTTAGAGGCCCTTGTCCTGTTTATATAACAACAGGTGCCCTTCCTATTACCCTGCTGACCTCATTGTATTAATAATACAACATAATACCCTACAAAAATGTCTGTCTGCTTCCCTGGCTGTGCACAACTGAAGAGCGTGGCTGCCTTGTTCATCCAACAAATGTTTATTGAGCACTTGCTAATGTGCTAATAATGATTCCAGGTACTGGACACAAAAATTCCAAAATAAAACAATAACATAGCGACAAAAACAAAATATTCTGTCATTAAGGAATCTGTCTCCTGAGGGCAGGAGACAACAGTAAACACATCAGTTAGTGAATTGTGTTGCATATAAAATAGTGATGAATGGAAGAAAATAATGCAGGAGAGGAAGATTGAGACTGAGCGTTAGCAATGTAAAATGGGGTGGCTAGGGCAGATTTCACTTTACAATCATTTTATGCCTAGTGCCTTTCAAAAAATAGGCCCTCAACAAAGTGTGCCACAATGTGCTCATTTTAGGCCCTCTTCAGTGCTATGGTTCCCAGCAGAGGGGCATCAAATGGCTGTGGACTCCGGATCATAAAGAAACAAATATTGTATCTACTTCATGTCCCTCATATCCATTTGTAGATAAGAATTCTATCTGAGGAAAAATAACGCCTTAAGTTCGCATAGGACTTGACAAAATAATGAGCCTTATGCATAACGCAGGCAAGGCAGGGGTTGCTATCATAAGAAAGGACGAAAAACTAAGGCTCAGAGATAGTCCGCGATTTGCCCACACAGCTTGAGGAACCAGCATTCCATTCTTGACATCCTAGTCCACGACTGTACTCTCCTGCCTCACTCCACTGCCTCCGTAATGCCTGGTGTGAGCAGTTACTGGATGTAGTGTTTTCTTATTGTTGTTTGTGTCATCCAAACGAAGTCCATATAAATCTTTGCATTGCTAGAATACCCCCACATTTTTAGGATGTCTTACTACATGGTTTTTATGAATATACGTGCATGTAAAATAGAGTACAAATGTATTCAGATGACTCAAATGACTTCGCCACAGTTCATTTATCCAGATGGTGCAAGAGACTGAGAGAGTTAAATCCACAAACCTCCTTCACACTAATCAATCTTGAAAGTTTTCTTTTCTCATTTCTGTCTGCAGGTCACCACAGAGCTGCTTCCCAAGCCAATGAAAAACCACACTGTAACACAGATGGAGTTTAAAGGATGGATCCTTTTTCCAACATGTGGCTTCCTGTAATTTAAGGGAATGTTATACAGGAACAATTAAAATCATATATCAAAAAGGGAAGCAAAGTTCAAATAGTTTCCTGCTTTATCAAATTTCAATAATTGTAAAAAAAAAAAAAAAAACAAATAAAAAGGCCCCGTATATTTAAATCCCAGACTCTATTAAGAATAACTTTTTAACTCCAGCAAATTACAGGACTTTTATGTGATATCATTTAATAATTGCTAATAACATTTCTAATGCTAACATAGAATAAAAATACAGAGATGCTATTATTTAATAATTTCTTTAAGTTCATCGGAAAGATTTTTTAAATTTTTGCTTCAATATTTAGCAGTTTAAGTAGCTAGGCTTACGGGTAAAAATCTTAAATCTTTCTATTATTTTTCATATGATATGTTAAAGGTGCTGTTTCAAGCATAGAGGATTAGCTATAATATAACTGTAGTTCACAGTAACTTCCATTAGAGTTACCATGTTAGTTATTATTCAATTAGGATATTTTTAATGTTTTTAATTTTTTTATTTTTTATTTTTTAGAGACAGAGTCTCACTCTGTTGACCAGGCTGGAGTGCAGTGGCATGATCATGGCTCACTGCAGCATTGACCTCTGGGCTCAAGCGATCCTCTTGCTTCAGCCTCCTGAGTAGCTGGGAATACAGGTGCACACCAGCAGGCCTGGCTAATTTTTGTATTTTTAGTAGTGATGGGGTTTCACCATGTTGCCCAAGCTGGTTTCAAATTCCTGGGCTCAAGGGATCTGCCTGACTCGGCCTCCCAGAGCCAACTACGATGTTTTTTAAAGTAAGAAGGATGCTACTAATTACACTAGAACAAAATGCTTACACTTGTACCCTCCTGGACAAACAGGGACACAGGGTCACCCTACTTTTTAGGGAAAGAAGGCTAGATTTTCTTTTTAAGTTACAGTTTTGCTTTATAAGAGGAACAAATAAATTTAAGCGGGGAGACAAGAAAAACCACCTGCAGGATCAGACACTTTTATATGTAAAATAATAGTCTTCTTAGGTATCTCCATCTGCTCTTCTCTCACCTCGACTAGAAGGGTGAAGACTCAAGATCTGTTGCAAGTGTTTCCAGTAACAAAAACATGAAGTCCAGCATCACTTGCATCACTTGCATCACCCAGACTTTTCCTCCCACAGGTTTCTGAAGAGACCACCGGCTTTGCCCAGTCCACCAAGCTAAGATGCTGGCTGCGAAGGGAAGGGACAAGTGCCAGCACTGCACGTGGAGCATGTTGCAGAACACAGACGAGGCTGTTAGGTCGGCTCACAGGCCACACTAGTCCCAGCCTACTGCAGGTTTCCACGTGATCACTTCTGTACTGCCGGGGAACTGCCACTTACCTGTGGCTGTGACGTCTCAGTAGAAACAAGGGGATGATATCCTAGAAATGGGATGAGGCCTGACCAGAATTAGAAACCATGAGAAAGAACCAGAAGGCAATAAAGTACAGACAGTGAGGGAGAGGGGAAAAAAAAGAGAAAGTTGGACCCAGAGATATGGTGGGACACATTTTGTTCCAAAATCTCAGAGACTGGTTTCCAAAGAGTATCTGATCTGGCTTTCCGGCCCTAGCTACTCTGTGCTGACACACCACGACGTCCCTGGAGACAAGCTTCCTACAGACTTTTCCAGAGCCATGATACATTTTTAAACCCAAACTACTTAAGTTTTAGGTGTCAGGGAATCCATTCATGTTTGGCTTGACAAAGCAATGTCTTCGCGAAGACACAACCTGTATGCCAATGAGCAGGTAACAGTTGCTCGCGTGGTATCTTAAACTCAGATTCTGGAACAAGTGAAAAAAAACTGCCTTGGAGGAGAGGTTAAGTGTATCCTAAGTATGTATCGATTACGAGAAGAGTGTCCAGTTTGCTTTTCCACATCACTACAGGCTGTTGTCCCACACCGCCACAACCTCCGCAACTAAGATATGCGGTTCAGCAGAAAGTGCTTTGATGCCCTTGTCAGCGTGCTCGCAAGAAGAGTGTGAATTGGCCGGGCACGGTGGCCCACGCCTGTAATCCCAGCACTTTGGGAGGCCGAGGCGGG
>NW_012106697.1:4333270-4349609 GCF_000951045.1 Mandrillus leucophaeus | reverse complement strand
GAGGAAGAAGAAGAAGAGGAAGAGGAAGAAGAAGAGGAAGAGGAAGAGGAAGAAGAGGAGGAAGAAGAAGAGGAAGAGGAAGAAGAAGAAGAGGAGGAAGAAGAAGAAGAGGAGGAAGAGGAAGAGGAAGAAGAAGAAGAAGAGTGTGAATTACACCTGTGGAAGCAGGGCAAGGCTCCGGACGGTGCTGTGTGCAGCCACAGGGTTTCCCGAGGTGGCTCACAGGCCCAGCATGGGACACGAGGGGAGGGCGGCCCTGAGCCATCTCGGAGGAACACAGTTCTCTTGACTACCTTTTCAGAATTTTGCTAAGACAAGGCTTTGCTAAGACAAAACAGGGGTTTCACTAAAGCAGTATAGCTCAGGGGTTAAACATGAACGTTCTGGAATATCCCGGATAGTGTGTGAATCCCAGCACCTCTACTCCCAGTGTGGAGACCGCGGGCCTGTCCCACTGACGCTCTTCTCAGTTCTTCCTCTGAAACACGGGGAAAACAAAAGCAACCATCTCTTCAAACACCTCAGACTAGTGCCTGGCAATTCATTAATGCTCAGTAAATATAGCTATTTCTAAACTAATAACACTGGTTCAGGGCTGAGCACACAGACAAATTCTTTTTTTAAAATTTTCACTTTATGGCCGGGCGCGGTGGCTCACGCCTGTAATCCCAGCACTTTGGGAGGCCAAGGCGGGTGGATGACGAGGTCAGCAGATCGAGACCATCCTGACTAACACCGTGAAACCCCGTCTCTACTAAAAATACAAAAACTAATCGGGCGAGGTGGCGGCGCCTGTGGTCCCAGCTACTCAGGAGGCTGAGGCAGGAGAATGGCGTGAACCCGGGAGGCGGAGCTTGCAGAGAGCTGAGATGGCGCCGCTGCACTCCAGTCTGGGCTACAGAGCGAGACTCCCTCTCAAAAAAAAAATTTCACCTTATTTATTGACTATTTTTTTAAATGATGAATTCATCTGTTTTTCCATAGGCTTTTCAGGAACAGGTGGTCTGTGGCTACATAAGTAAGTTCTTTAGTGGTGATTTGTGAGATTTTGGTGCATCTGTCACCTGGGCAGTATACATTGAACCCAATTTTTGGCCTTTTATCCCTCACCCCCTTCCCACCCTTTCCCCCCAAGTCCCCAAAGTCCAATGTATCATTCTTATACCTTTACATCCTCCTGGCTTAGCTCCTATTTATGAGCGAGAACATACAACATTTGGTTTTCCATTCCTGAGTTACTTCACTTAGAATAATAGTCTCCAATCTTAACCAGGTTGCTGCAAATGCCATTAATTCATTCCTTTTTATGGATGAGTAGTATTCCATCATACACACACACACACACACACACACCAGTTTCTTTATCCACTCATTGATTGATGGGCATTTGGGCTGGTTCCATATTTTTGCAATTGCAAACTGTGAGCACACAGAGAAATTTTGACAGGGGGTTAACCCCCAGACAGCTCAAAAAGTTGTGCCACATTGGATTATTATTTTTTTTTTATTTTCAGAGACAGGGCCTTGCTCTGTTGCCCAGGCTAGAGTGCAGTGGTGGGCTCATGGCTCACTGCAGCCTTGACTACCTGGGCTCAAGCAATCCTCCCACCTAGCTGGGACTACAGGTGTACACCACAATGCCCAGCTAATTTTTAAAACTTTTTGTAGAGATGGGGTCTCCCTATATTACCCAGGCTGATCTCAAACTCCTGGCCTTGAGTGATCCTCCCACCTAGGCCTCCCAAAATGCTGGGACTACAGGTGTGAGCCACTGTAACCGGCCTTATTGAATAACAAGCTCTCTCTTTTTCTCTAATTCCATCTCTGCCTCTCT
Organism: Mandrillus leucophaeus; assembly: GCF_000951045.1. Lineage (NCBI taxonomy): Eukaryota > Metazoa > Chordata > Mammalia > Primates > Cercopithecidae > Mandrillus > Mandrillus leucophaeus. The sequence goes on along the minus strand of NW_012106697.1, from coordinate 4,347,775 downwards.
TCCTACTCTTTCCATGATTACCCTTCCAAGCATTCTTAACTTTTATAAAATCTAAAATTGATCACTATCTCCACCATTCTCCCAAACACCATGAAGACCTCAGACTGATTCAACTCTGTGCACAGACATTGGCTCACAGGTTTGAGTTGCTCAGTATTTTATTTGCTTCCCTCCCTTCTGTTCTCCATCATCTCTCCCTCCCTTCTCTCCTTCCTCCCTCCCTCCCTTCCTCCCCCTCTCATTCCCTCCCTCCCTCCTTTTCCTGTCCCTCTTTCTTCTGTTGTTCTTTTTTTGTTGTTGTTTTTTTTTTTTTTTTTGAGACAGAGTCTCACTCTGTCGTCCAGGCTGGAGTGCAGTGGTGCAACCTCGGCTCACTGCAGCCTCCACCTCCTGGCTTCAAGCAATTCTCCTGCCTCAGCCTCCCAGGTAGCTGGGACTACAGGTGCACGCTGCCACACCTGACTAATTTTTGTATTTTTAGTAGAGATGGGATTTCACCATGTTGGCCAGGATGGTCTGGATCTCCTGACCTCGTGATCTGCCTGCCTCGGCCTCCCAAAGGGCTGGGATTACAGGCATGAGCCACTGTACCCGGCCCTATTGCTGTTTTAAATAGTCAGACCTTGTTGAGTTTACCTGAGTTACAGGTTTCCTTGTTCAGTACGAGCTGGCCAGTTCCCTCAGGTCTGAGTTGCTAGCTTAATGGTATGGGAAGGTGGAAGGAGCTAGATCTGTATTTTATGAGACTGAAGAGCCAAGAAATACTATGTAATATTTCAGCTGGAAATTAATTTTTTTCAAATGTAGAAGCTTCTCAGGCTGTACAGTCTGCCATATTGTGGGAAATAGAAGCACGTAGCTCGCTTTTTCTTGTGTGCTCTCTAAACAGCAGTAATCCCTTAACAATCAATTATGAAATCTATCTTTTCATCAAAAGAAGAAAAAACACAAAGTATTACCACAGAGAGAACAAAGGTTTCCAGCCATCCTTGAATATTGTCTCTCTCTCTCTCCATATATATATGGAAAGGAGGCAGGCATAGAAAGAGGGGAGGTGGCCTGCTGTGCCTGGCCTCAGACTCAGGCCTGCCGTGCCCCAGCAGACCCCACTCAAGTCCCTGGCCAGGCCCTTTCAGGGCTAGCCCCTCTGACTCTAAGTTGCTGCAGAAGGGAAGGCCTCCTTCACCGAGGCTCAGGTCCATCAAACTTCGCTAACTTCATGCTTCTGTTTTGACTGCCTGTTTGTTGAAGGTGATTGTACAGGTTTGCAAGGGCTGCTGTAACAAAACACCACACGCTGGCAGCTTACACAGCAGAAACTGTCTTACAGTTCTGGGGACCAGAAGTCTGTGATCACGGTTCACAGCAGGACTGTTTCCTCCGGGGGTGCTGTGGGAAAAGCCTGCCCCGTGCCCTGCCCCTGGCCTCTGGGGCACGCTGGTGACCTCTGGCGTTCCTTGGTTCCTGCATGATCGTCCCTGTCTGTGCATTCTCCCTGTGTGCCTGTGTGTGTCCCAGTTTCCCCTTTTCATAAGGACACCAGTCATGTTGGATGAGGGCCCACCTTACTCCAGTACAACCTCCTCTTAACTAATTACATCGCCAACTACCCTATTTCCAAATAAGGTCCTATTTGGAGCTATTGCTGGTTAGGACTTCAACATATGAATCTGTGAGAGATGCAATTCAACCCTGATCAGTGTTCTTGAGGACAATCCTTTAACTCCCTCGGGCTCATAAACCAAAGCCGAATTCATTAAGGAAAAAAAAATAAACCGAGCAAAAGACGGTCCAATAATGCATCGAGAACATCTTTGGCAGTTCATCAAAGCAAAACTTCCCTTTTGGGTAACTGTGTTTTCCTGACACAGGAAGAAGCCAGCCTGTTTTCTGTGCTCCAGAGAAAGGCAGCATGTACCCCCTTCCCCAGCACAGAGCCAAATCAGCCCAGGGAACAAGCGGTAAGTCAGCATCATTGCGGGTTTGAGCACCATCCAGAAGCATGAAGTGGGGGAAAGGGGTGGGGAAAAGGTAGCACTTGAGATGTTTAATGCTCATTAACAGGAGCAAGAGTCTGTCTCATTCCTGTGCAGACTGTGCAAACCTCTGGCTTCTGCTTTGCCAAGCCCCAGGGCCCAGAAATAAGCAAGTCAGAATAAGAAGTAACCACGGGATTGGCAAGCAGCAGGCAAGAGAATTAATCCAGGTCCCAATTAGGCGGTGCTGCCTCAGTACCAGCCTCGAGCCCTCACTTGCAAAGGCCTCCTCCTCCAGCTCCTTCAAGGTCAGGAGGAAATAGGACATGGGCTCATGGTACCTGGGATCCAGGAGGCATGCCAGAGGGGTAGAGAGTACAGAATGCAGAGCCAGCCTGCCTAGGTAAAATGCACTGGCCACTGGCTAGCTGTGTGATCATCCCTGGGCCTCAGTTTCCCCAGCTGTAAAATGGGGAAAATAATAGAACTCTCAAGGCTGCTGTGAGGCCTGAATAAGTGAATCCATGTGAACTGCTTGGAACAATGCCTGGTGAACAGTAAGCATTATAAATGTTAACTACTGTTAGTAATGCTTAGGGGAAGGGTCTAAGTAAGGGGTTCTTGCTCAGAGCTTTGAACCTTCATCCTTTGAAACATGAAGTTGTCTTGGGGGAATGAAAGACAACTGAAGGTCTCCAACACTACTTTTTCCTCCTGGTAGGGTAGAAAGATACACACGGGCCTAAGACATTTGCCTACCATTCTACAGTATTAAAAAGAGCATCAGGGCCAGGCGCAGTGGCTCACGCCTGTAATCCCAACACTTTGGGAGGCCAAGGCAGGAGGATCGCTTGAAGCTAAGAGCCTGAGACCAACCTAGGCAATAAAGTTGATACCCTGTCTCTACCAAAAACAAACAAACAAACAAACAAACAAACAAAATTAGCTGGGCATGGTGGTGTACACTTATAGTCCCAGCTACTCAGGGGGCTGAAGCATGAGGATAGCTTGAGCCCAGGAGTTCAAGGCTACAGTGAGGTATGATTGCACCACTGCACTCCAACCTGAGAACAAAGCAAGACTGTCTCAAAATGAAACAAAATAATACACTTTTTGACAGCATCAGCTTTGGAGCATGGATGTAAGTCCTGGATCTAGCACTTATTAGATGCATAACCTTGAGCAAAGTCCAAAATCTCTGCTAAGGCTTTATTCCCTCCAAGGCAAAATGGGAAAAATAGCTCTCTCCTAATGTTGTGTGAAGAGTAAATAAGAGCGTGCACGCAGGGTGCTCAGCGGGGTGTCTGCTAATGATGTGTAAGTGTCCCTCATTAGTAGGAATACGTCTGATCCTAAAGGGGAAAGGCCTCCAGTAGCTCACACAGCACCTTTCGGACAATTAGGGGAAATAAAGAGTTTCCTTTCTAAGGAAACATTATTCCATCTCTCCAAATACTATAACCTCTCCAAATACTAAATTACTAAATTTATAACGGCCTAAATTGATGGTGTCTCTGACAAACGGTTGTCCTCTTAGCTATGACATCCCTGTGCAAGGAAGAAGTACATAACTATTTTCTTTTTTCTTTTTTTTTTTTTGATTTTTAGGAGAGACAGGGTTTCACCATTTTGGCCAGGTTGGTCTCAAACTCCTGACCTCAGGTAATCCTCCTGCTTCAGCCTCCCAAAGTGCTGGGATTACAGGCATGAGCCATCATGCCCAGCCAGAAGTACATAACTTTATGCAGTAGCACTGAGTTGATCCACCATGAGAAAGAATCTCAAGATGGATAGGAACACAGCCTTCAAGAATCTGGCATTATTCTTTGTGTGTAGAAGGTATTGAATGCACATCTGTGGGAGGGAGGATGAGAAAAAAGATGCTGGAGTGGGGTTATCTTTAAGGATTGCTTGCTCTATGTTCAACTAATGAGACGTCTGTGCTTGGGGAACGGCTGTTCAAAAAGAAAAGTGGTATTGCAGAGAAAGCTGCTTAAAAGAAAAAGACTTGGTCTGTTTCTTACCACACTACTTACCCCACTACTGCTTGCATCTTACCCCACTACTACTTGCTTAATTCCAGTCCAGCTGCCTTTCATTCTGCACCTGGGCAGTGCTGGAACAGAGTGCCAAGAGCTGCAGACACATGGTTACTGCTCAAACAGTAGCTTTTTTCCCCTTTCTCTTGTGTCCCTAAGTGTCCTCAATGGACTCACAGACATGCAGGCAGAATTTCTTCTCAGTCTGTATTACTGAAAAATCCAGGTAGTCCCCTGCTTAGAAACATTCGATTGTCAAATCATCTCTTAGGCACAAGGCCCATCTCCAAGGAGGCCTTTCCTTATTCCCACCCTTTCAGTTGTGCAACCCTAGTGACCCTGATCTTGCATCTGCCTACACCATCCGACAACCATCCGAACCTTCACCCTCTGGAGGACCCTTCTCAGAGCCCTGTGTCCACTGTGTTATGTGGGCCTCCATCTCTGCAGACTCATGGGCTGGGGCCAGGAAAAGGTTCCCTCCCTCAACCAACAGTTTCAGATAATGGGGCAATGAGATGCATGTTGACATTGGAACTCTTATTTTTCCATGCAAACAATGTTATAAAGGGGACTAAGGTCCTCCACTGGTTTTGGGAATTTGGCTATTGGTCAATTGTCATCAACGAACTTTAAAAAAAAAAATCAAAGAGGAAGTCCTGCAAAGCCCACAGTCAGAGCATTGAACACCAATGTTTTTAAGGAGCAGGACCTTGGATGAATGGACTATCGGTGAGGGGAGATACAGAAACTCTACTCATCCATCAGGCTAGACGTCCACATTGTTTAGCTTCCAGAAGCTGGAGCGTTTCCTCTTTCTTCCTCAGCACCACAAACAAAGCAAATACGAGGCAGCCGGCAGCCGGCACAGCCTCCACCGATGGAGGGGCCTCATTTGTCTCGCTGCACAGAACCAGAATCATCATCACTCAAATATGGCAAGGAGGCCACAGGCAGGAGGCAGTGACCATGAAACGCAGGCCTTTGGACATCTGGGTGTTCAGCCCTACAAAACAGCTGTTCCCACTCTCAGACTGATCAGGGACATAAGTCCTGTGTCTCTCTGTGGCTCTCTCTCTATTTGTTCTGAAACACTTGTCCTTCTTGGACCAGCCAAAGCCAATGGCAGAGAGAAAGGGTAAAACAAATACACACCAACAACAAACAGTATGAAAGGTGAAGAAAAAAGGAGTTTCTCCAAATTCTGAAAGGTGGTTGGGAAGTGGCGGGCGACTATGACTGTGATGGGGGAGTAGGAGGAAACATTTTAAGCAAGTCACAAGGTGCGTCTGCAGCCCGAATTACCAGAGGACATGGGTTTTTATTATGCCCTGGAAGTCAGTCTGACCTAGATAGAGCAAGCCTTAAACTAGTTTCAGCTCACACGTCTCTGCACCGTTAGGTTTGGGATGTGTGACGACAGGGACACGACGCCCAGGCACACAGCTGTACTTGGCCGGTTTGTTTCCTTCCTTTCTCCCAGCTGGCTCGTTCACCAGGGTTTACTTTCATGACCGCTGCTCTCAGGAAAATCCTGCTTCTGGATTCTCACTGCCAGGACCCCACTCTCCCTAATGTTTCTCTAAGGCAGACAATCTGGTTTCGGCCGGCTTGACAAACTTGTAGCTTTCTCATCACAACAGACAAGCAATGAGGACATTTCTGTTTTGTACCCTATATTCTGCAACACAAAATGTCATGCCAACCTAAACGTATGAATGGGATGGGATATTCATTCAACACCTGCTTGTGGCTTCTATCACTAAAGAACCGTAAAAGGAGAAGCCGAAGAAATGAGAAATGCCTTCACAAAAGGATCCCACAAAAGGATAAACCTGTCTCCCCTAAAATGCTTCCCTGGAATATAGTCAGTAGTGAATAGGACATATATCTAACCATAAATTATTTTATTTTTTCTTCTTTTTAAAATAGAGACAGGGTCTCACCATATTGCGCAAGCTGGTCACGAACTCCTGAGCTCAAGCGATCCACCCGCCTCAGCCTCCCAAACCAATAAAATATTTTCTATCTCGTGCTACTAAATTGGACCCTAGGAGCTCAAGGTATTCACATCTGCTCTCTCTCTCTCTCACACACACACACAAAAGAGAGACAACCAACAAAGATGACCCAGTCTTTCTCCTTTTCTGTGGTAAAAAGTTTCTTTAATATACTAATACTCAAATGACTTAAAGGGATATAAAAAGAACAGCTGCAGTGCCTTGGAAAAGCATCATGTTAAAATTGACTAGTTTTGGGCCAGGTGCAGTGGCTCGCGCCTGTAATCCCAACACTTTGGGAGGCTGAGGGGGGCGGGTCACCTGAGGTCAGAAGTTCAAGACCAGCCTGGCCAACATGGTGAAACCACATCTCTACTAAAAATATAAAAAATTAGCCGGGCGTGGTGGCAGATGCCTATAATCCCAGCTACTCAGGAGGCTGAGGGAGGGAGAATCGCTTGAACCCGGGAGGCGGAGGCTGCAGTGAGATGAGATCGCACCACTGCACTCTAGCCTGGGTGATAGAGCAAGACTCGATCTCAAAAAAATAAAATAAAATAAAATTTACTAGTTTGGGTGGAAAAGAGAAAACACTCCAAAATTAAATGACTGTCTAGTAAATTCCTCATTAATTGTAAAGTCATGTCACATTTCATCAGTGATACTGAAGAAGTTCTTTATGGCACCTCTCCTCATTCCGTTCACCTAAAACACCCACCATTCTTAACAGTTTGTTTCCTCTTCGAAAGGGAAAACATATTTGAAAATAAAATGACTATATAATATTTATAACAGGTCAAACAGAACAACTATGGGGTATTTAATAACACTATGGAATTACTGCTAATTTGCTTAGGTTAGTAATAGTATTGTAGCTATTTTTCAAGGGTCTTTATCTTTTAGAGATGCATACTGAAATATTTACGGATGAATTAATATGATGTCTAGGTTTGCTTCAAAATAATTGGGGGGAGGAGGGAGTAGATGGGGATATAAATGAAACATGATGGCATTGCTGAAGCCGGATATTGGGTTTGTTTTTGTATTCTCTCTACTTTTGTGTATTTTAGAAATTGTACGTGATAAAAAGGAAAAAAAAAGCAACAGTTATATAAAATGGTCTAAATTTTAAATCTCCAACAATAACATTTAGCATTTCTTGGAAATTTTTCCACTGAGAGTCTGGACAGAGGTAAAGAATATCATTAAATCCTGTTCAGAAGTAAGCTACCAAAAACACTGGTACAAGACGTGGGAAATTGCAGTTCTAGCCCCGGCTTTGCCACTGTCTAGCTTTGTGACCTTAAGCCTGTCTCTTAACCTCTGTGGGCTTCATTACTTCATTTATATAAAACCAGTGCGTCAGACCAGAAGTATTCTAAGGTCTCTTCCAGCTATAAGAGTCAATGAAATATGAAGCCCACTTAAAAGGAAGCAGCAAAAGTGTAGCCCAGGCATAGTAAATCCTAACAGCTGCTACAACTCTATAGCATTTGGTCAACTACAGAAACCGATCATTCAAACTAAATGTTGGGAGAAAGATATTCATCTGACATTGACCAAAAGCTTGGCTTTGTTCCACTTTATGCAGCCAAAGGTAGACTCAAAATTGGGATAGAATGAAGTGATAGAAGTTAATTTAATTAGGTTTCACTGAACTCTTGCAATATTCCAGATTAACCGACCCATTGGGAAATGAGAAGGAGTTTTATGTCTGGGAAATGCCCTGTTTTTTCTTTTATAATTGCTTTAAAAAGTGGGAACCTAGCACTCAGGAACCCATAAAGATCAATGTGTATTCAGAGTAAAGGGCCAATTAACAGAAAATTCCACATACAGAAAAACAGGGAAGGGTCTAACTGGGATCAAGGGAATGGCATTTTATCTCAGGGATTCAGTTTCCCAAATTCCATTTGGGGAGTCCTTGTAAAAAGAGAACACGCTGGAATCTGTTTTCGGACAAACATTTCTGCTGTGATTTTCCAGAACAGTGAGCTGGGTATCAATGTACAGTAGACCTGAAGTCCTGGTATCTGTCACTTACTCATACTTCTCACATAGCCGGGCTGGCCACAGCGCATATTTCAGAGTGGTGCCTTGGCTGGGGTCCTCATTACATGTAATTAATTCAGTTCTAGTTCAGCTCAAGTTCAAACCAGTTGAAATAAGTTACTTTTAAAGTTGTTGGTTCAAATTAAGTTCCACTTCTAAAATGGAGAATACCCAAAGATGTCTCGATCTATAATAATTCTGTTCACTATCTGTCAGCCTTCCAAAGCTACATAGATGACAGCACGCATGCCACAAAGAGAATGAAATCAGATGAAAAGTCTATTCCATGCTATGACATTGGCTTGAGTGAGGATGAGAATAACACAATTAAACATAGAAAAATTACTCTTTCTGTGCATTTCTGCCTCTGTTTAATCACCTTAAACAGAGATTTCAATATTTTTATGAGGTTTTTCTATGCCCCACTGCGTAATAATTCATGTTGAATTCTAGTTCTCAGAAGAAATTCCATTTAGTTATTTAACAAATATATAAGAGCTTAAAACGTGAGGCAGTGATGTCCTTTCAATTCACTGACAAAGCGTTTTCTTTTTTCTTTTTTTTTTTTTTTGAGACTGAGTTTCGCATTGTCGCCAGGCTGAAGTGCAGTGGTGCGATCTCGGCTCACTGCAACCTCCGCCTCCCAGGTTCAAGCGATTCTCCTGCCTCAGCCTCTGGAGTAGCTGGGACTACAGGCACGCCACCACATCCGACTAATTTTTTTGGTATTTTTAGTAGAGATGGAGTTTCACCATGTTGGCCCGGATGGTCTGGAACTCCTGACCTCGGGATCTGCCTGCCTCGGCCTCCCAAAGTGCTGGAATTATAGGCGTGAGCCACTGCGCCCGGCCAGCCTTTTATTGTTCTCCACGACTGGGCCTCAGGTTTCCTCACCTCTTGATGGTGAGGCTGTCCCTCTTTCCCGGACAATCTATGAGCTTGTGGGTAACTTCAGTCTCCCTTGAGGAACTCAGAAAAGGCAATTTACTTCAGTCTCATTGAAGGCAGAAAGGTTCTTGAAGAGACCTGTACCACCCCACAGCTCTGCTGATTATATTTAGAGAATGTTTTCACTCTTCTTTCCACAGCCAATGAGACAGACGTTAACAGCTACACACAATGGTCTAAATTTTAACTCTCCAAAAATCACGTGTATTTCTTGAAAAAATTCCACTGTAGGGTCTGTACACAGGTGAAAAAAATCCAATTCAGAAATAAGTTATCAAACAGGCAAAATTATTACCCCACAAGGTTCTTTTTCTGTCCAAGGTAAAATGCTAAAATTTCACATTGGTCGTTCGAATTTTTAAGCGAGAGGAAAACATCTAACAGAGATATTGTCAAGGCTTTCTGCTGTCTCTTTCACAAACTTTCCTGGCTCCATCCTTTTCTCTTCATCTCTCATTTTATCGGACAAAGGCCCCAAGTTAATTCTAACCTAACATTTTAGTGCCATCTTTTCTGTTCTCCTAGTCTCCAAACATACTTTTTCTGGACATACTGAATGTAGATGACAAAATTATCTTTATCTCTGATCTGGCTGTGACATTCTCTTCTTAAAATCCTAACGGTAGCTCTCAATCAATTGCTCTGCAAAATTAGCACCATGTTTTTCTCCTCCACGAAAAGACTTTTAGCTTGTTGGATCAGGTGGTTGGTTTGTTGACTGGTTTATGCCTGGATACTTTAGAATCAAATTGTCTGATAACTGAAAAAGAAGACTTTTAAATCTGAAGATTTTTACATCCATCTGCTCCTGCACTCACAGCATATGGATAAAGGAATTCAGCAGGGCACAGTGGCTCATGCCTGTAATCCCAGCACTTTGGGAGGCCAAGGCGGGTAGATCACCTGAGGTCAGGAGTTTGAGACCAGCCTGGCCAACATATAGTGAAACCCCATCTCTACTTAAAAAATACAAAAATTAGGTGGGTGTGGTGGTGCATGCCTGTAGTCCCAGCTACCTGGGAGGCTGAGGCAGGAGAATCTCTTGAACCCGGGAGGCAGAGGCTGCAGTGAGCCAAGATCACACAACTGCACTTCAGCCTGGGCGACAGAGCAAGATTCCATCTCTAAAGAAAAAAGAAAAGAAACTGAAGCACCAAATTCCTTTCCTAAGGCTGTGGCTAGTTAGCAGCACCCTAGGTCTCTGACTCCCCGTGAGGTGCTATTTGCACCATGTCGTACTATCGCCTCTCACTGCCCTGCGCCATCCCCCCCAGTTCTTCTCAAGTATGCCTCACCCCTCTTCCCTGTATTTGGCATCCTGCTCCCATCCCCCAAGCCTCGTCTGAAGTTGGCCATAGACCCAACAGATTCCCACTAACTCTTCCTTCCACTCATCAGCAGCAAATCAACTATGCCACTTGAGCCCCCTAAATCCGGGCTCCAGATTTCTCCAAGAAATTAATAGATGGGGTTGTCCATGGAGAAATGGTGAAAGGTGCCACACCAACGCGAGGCATCTCACATTGCCAGTGACAGATGAGATCAGGGAGATGCGGCTCAGTTAACTTACAGCTCACAAGCCTACCTGATGTTAGGGCCCAGGAGAAGAGAAAGTCACTATGTCCCACCGCCCAGCAGCACTGTGAACTCACGCGATGCACAAGGACCCGACCGCCCAGCCGCACTGTGAACTCATGCGATGCACAAGCACCCGAGAAACTGTTCACTGGAGGAGCTCTGTGGTTTCCTCCAGAGTGATGCCAGCATAGAGCCACTGTATGCCTCTGTTTTTGCTCCATGAGGACACTGCACAAATACTTCCGTGCATGATGTAGGGGTCAAGAGCAGAAAGGGGTACGAGGGATGTGTGTAGGGCCCATGAAGGTGAAGGAGGATAAGATGGTGAGAGAGAGGGTGGCAGTGAGCCCGGGGACATGCCTTGACAGAGGCTGGCCTGAGGCTGCTTGGGGCCCCTACACATAATTTTCACCAACTCCTTCACCCCATACACACGTCTAATCTTCAGACACTAAAATAATAACAAACAGATAATTTGGGAGAGATTTATGACTCTTGATCTTTTCCAGAAACAGGCTGTGGGCACACGAAATTGATCTGTAAGTGCCAAGTCCTTTCATTACTGCGGCTATATTTTTTAAATAACAGACACCATTGTGCAGATTTCAACATAGTTTAGACCAAAAAAAAAAAAAAAAATTCTATCCATGAGTAAAGAACAATTCTAGAGAGCAGAGCTTTCACTGTAAATCTTTAGGGAAAAGAAAAATAAAACAAAATAGAAAAACTCAGCTCACCCCTTGCAGGCCATCCTTTGTGCCCCTAATCTCAATACAAAGGTTAGGATTAAAAGCATTGGCATTAAAATAGCCTGCAGTTTCTGCTTTGAAGTCTAATGATGACAATAGCTAAAATCTTTGGCAACTTTTGAGAAGGCAGAGTCCTTCAAAATCCTTTGAAATGTTAAATACTAAATTGAAGAGGTCGTTATACAGAAAACTTTTTCATTAAAGGTGCACAATGAACATGCTTTTTAAATTCACACTCATTTGGTTTTCTTTCAACACCAAGATTGCATGTATGTTCTCAATTTGCTATTGTCTGTAATTCTAATTCCAAATCAAAATCAGGACCCAACTTGCTGGATTAAACCCAGAAAACGACTGTTAAAACAGAATAATTGGTCCTTATGAAGTGACAAATATTTCTTATTTTGTAGCTGCTCTCACTTTTCCATGGCCAAAACCACCAATGAGAGCTTAAGTAATAGCTGTTTCAAAAAACAACCAGAAAACAAAACATAATGAATCAACTTGGAGCAGCATTATAAGGCCTGCATTTTCGTTTTTCTTATTGCTAGGAATTCTACAAATGGCACCTTTACCAGGCAGGTTCACTGAGTCTAAAAATGTCTCCAGCAAGGGCAGGCCATGGCAGAGTTGTATAAATGAAGCTTGCACTGGACAAGTTCTTCTTAGATCTCCTGGGTGCAAATCACAGCTCTTTCCTCTCGTAGCAAGCAAGCGGCCTTGGATGGTTCCTCAAGCTTTCTGTAACTCAGCTTCTGGATCTAAAAACTTCAAGGGATAATTCTTACCTCAAGAGACTGTTGTCAGGGCTTAATAGGATAAATTATGTGAAAGTATGGCATAAGCCAGGCGCTGTGGCTCATGCCTATAATCCCAGCACTTTGGGAGGCTGAGGCAGGCAGATTACCTGGGGTCAAGAGTTCAAGACCAGCCTGGCCAACATGGTGAGACCCTGTCTCTACTAACAGAAAAAAAAAAAAAATTAGCCAGGTGTGGTGGCGGGCACCTGTAGTCCCAGCTACTTGGGAGGCTGAGGCAGGAGAATCACTTGAGCTCAGGAGGTGGAGGTTGCAGTAAGCCAAGATCGCACCACTGCACTCCAGCCTGGGAGACAGAGCGAGACTCCATCTCAAAAACACAACAGCAGCAGCAGCAGCGAAAGTGTGGCATGAGGCAGGTGCTTAAAATTCTTAATAAAGATAATAACCCTTTATGCTCAACCAGAAACTCAAAGCTTGCATGCCTCCCAATCCACTGTGCAGAGCACGCATACAGAGCATGCAAAATGGCACTGCAACAAAGTCATAGACCCTATTTTCTCCCTTTGTCAAAAGTAATCTTCATATGTGCTGATCCATTGATTCTTTCGGCCAGTGGATTAACCTGAAAACCAGATTCATGCTAACATACTGGCTGGTGTGCATGTTTCCCCTACTCCAACACATTTTAGCACCATATTTCTGGAAACGTTTGGGATCTGGTTAAAATGCAGATCCTGTAGGTCTGCGTGGGGACCCGAGATTCTTCATTTCTCTTGAGCTCAAAGGAGATGCTGACGTGCTGGTCCCCAAACCACACGCTTTGAGTAGCAGGACTTTAGTTCAGGGGATAGCAAGAAACAGAGACTCAGAGAACTTAGAGCTAAAAGAGATTGTTTTTATTCCAAAGATGGAAAACGCAGCAAATCCTGCCCACATATAATTTTTTAGCTTTGGTCCTCATCGTGTTTTTTGAAATTGGGTAAGTTCTGCAGATTTACAGCATCAAAAAAAAAAAAAAAAGGAAACCCCAAAAAACACAGTATCACAGTGTGGGCCTTTTCTCCCTGAAGTCAAGTGGTGGCCCTATAGAGGGCCACACATTCTCCAAGACCCTCCCCAACACAAAGACAGAACGGCACGGCCATGTTCCGGGATGCAGGAACTACTGTCAGCCGTTCTCACTCTAGAAAACGCTTCTCCATTCGCACTCACAATGGAACTCACAGGGCTTCGTGCACGTTTCAAGGAACATCAGAACAGAATGCCCGCTTGGCCCACTTCACTGGTGTACATGACCTTCCTGGCAACCCCACTTGCTCTGCGGACAAGAAAGTGGGAGGCACAGCCATGAATGACTTGGCTCAGGCCACAAGGCTGGGCAGCAGAGAGGAGGGGAGGTGCTGGGTCCCCCACGGAACAATGAGAACTACTGACAGCTCAGCAGGCACCCCGAGGGGCTGCCTCCATACAGGTGGGGCCTCAGGACCTTTCAAACCACTAGCGCTGGCACCCTCTCCTCGCCATCCCGGCTCCACACAACTTAACTACTTTTACTTCTAAAAACCTCCTCTCTGGTGCAGTTCCATGTCTGGTTATTAATAATATAAACAAGGAATACCAAGAAGCCTATCCGTCATCCACTGACGTCATCCACTCATCTGACCTCCTGGTCAGAGCCAACCAGGAGGCTGGGCTAAAGCTGGCATCCTCCCCAAAGGAAACGAGCCCAGATCTCCCGAGGCCACTGCGCGTTCTCTGGAAAGCCATTACACACAGCCTTTGCAGTCTGGGAGGCTGCCAAGAGCTTGGGACCTGGCCAAGTTGGGGGTAATGCATCGGACCGCCTGGGAGTCGCCCCTTGAAGTTCAAATTGTAGACAACAGTCTCTGTCAGAGAACTGTGTGTGCCAGAGACAGGGTTCAGGTGTCTGTAAGATGCAGGGCTTGGGTCATCAGGAGATCTGCACCTCTTGGAGAACTCATGGGGTTCAAGGTGAGCACAGGCAAAATGCTCCTGGAAAACTTCTAGCAGATGTGTGGTCTCTGGTCAACAGTATCTAAAGTATTCATGTGGCCAGGCGCAGTGGCTCACACCTATAATCCCAGCACTTTGGGAGGCTGAGGCGGGAGGATCACTCCTCCTGGACCTGAGCAACATTGTAAGACCCCGTCTTTACAAATAAATGTTTAAAAAATTAGCCCAGCGTGGTGGCATGTATCTGTGGTCACAGCTGCTTAGGAAGCTGAGATGGGAGGATCGCTCGAGCCTGGGCGGTCAAGGCTGCAGTGAGCCACCATCATGGCACCTTACTCCTGCCTGTCTCCAATAATAACAACAACAACAACAATACTCCTGCCTGTCTCCAATAATAACAACAACAACAACAATACTCCTGCCTGTCT
>NW_012106697.1:4329585-4331730 GCF_000951045.1 Mandrillus leucophaeus | reverse complement strand
CAATAACAACAACGACAATACTCCTGCCTGTCTCCAATAACAACAACAACAATACTCCTGCCTGTCTCCAATAACAACAGCAACAACAATACTCCTGCCTGTCTCCAATAACAACAACAACAACAATACTCCTGCCTGTCTCCAATAACAACAACAACAATACTCCTGCCTGTCTCCAATAACAACAACAACAACAATAATACAAGTACTCATGTAAGACTAAAACGAGCAGAATTCATCCTCTAAAGACCCAGGTTTTAAGTGTACTCTCCTCTTCCATCCTTCTCTGACAAAACACAGGCTGCCACTAAATTTTCTTCGAGGGCTTTGCAAAGGAGACACCAGCTGCAGCATGAAAGGAGGAGGCTGCAAAGCCCACTCCACCAGGCCTGGGGCTCCCACACAGTGAGAGCGAGCTCTCCAGGCAACACAGTCCCGACCATCACAGGCTCCTCCACAAAATGGGAGGCTTCGCCTGGGGCAAACACAGACTCTCCCTAGAAAAGCCACTGGCCTCTGGGGAAGTGCTATCAGTAAGGAGCAGAAAACAAAACTACAATCGTTTCCTCCCCTGCCCCATCTTCTAAAACCCCAGCCAAGGGATTCACCACCAGTAAGATGAAAGCCTTGAAGAAGTGGAGGGAAGCGAGAGAAAGGAGGACTTTCCTTATTTTAAGAGAATAAAGTCAAGAAGAGAAATTTAGAACTCAGTTTCTCCACAATCCCCATCACCCTATAATAACATGGGCATTGCCGGTGACTACTTGAGACAAACGTTGGCCACAGCCAAGGGCCACTAAGGCTGCAGACGGCGGAAGGTCAGGAGCTCTTCAGATGTATGTGACTCTATTCTTGAGAAACCACAGAAACCAAAGCTACCCCACAACATGCAAAATTAATTCAAACTGTAAAATTCTAAGATACATATATATATATATACAGTCTCTGCATATATAAGTGCCCTGTTCTACAGCTCAAGAACACAAATGCTATTAGAAAGAGTTCTGTATAATTTCCTAGAATAGTAACTACATTTAAAAATACACAACAAAGGTAAAAGCTCATTAATAACCTTCAGTCCTCCTGAGACTCTGAGCTTTCCAGGAGTCAACCAAAGATTGCAGCTGCTTAAAGAGAACTCTGTAAACCTAAGGACTGTCCTCCTTCGCTAAGAGGCAGCAAATATAAAGAGACTTTCTTATTCCGTTATGACTGCAGGGAGGCTGGGGTTGAAGAAAATAATAAAATTCCCTGCACAACCAAAGAAAAATGACACGTAGAAGAGTCACTTTTACCAAGGGACGAAGCCTTTCGTCCAGTGTCACTGATAAAAAAAATATCCCAAATGGGGCTGCAGCTCCAAAAGGGGGTTGGACACATCTGTGACGTTTTTTTTCTCCAAGTCTCTGCAATCTGTGTCTTGCCATCTGCTAGGATATTCATACAACCACACGTGAGTCAGAACGCCCACCTCTTGGAAAAGCAGCAGGATTATCCACTCGCCACTTACTTATGGGAGCCACAGGCCAAACTGTCTCAGATATCCAGCCCATGGAGGGAAAAGGAAGGGCTCTCATGGAATAGAAGGCAGGTACCCGGACCTCAGCTGAGCGGACCACAAGTCTGGAGGAAGCTCATCCACGCTCTCCAATTGGAGAAGGTGTCGTTTCAGCGTCATGACAGAGCATTGGAGTTACAATCCCCGGGAAACCACCATTTCCACCGCACACCGCCCTGGCAGCCCTGGCAGCTTTGTGTTTGCACAACTACAGCCCTGCCTTACTGTGGAGCTTCCCTGGGCAATTTTCAGGAGAAGCACACACATAATGGTGATGAAACTAATTACATGCCTGATTTAAGTAGCTTTTCTTCCAAAGAACTCAAAGCATGCTCATGTGCATTGTCTCACTTCCTGGTTTCAACACACCCTAGAGACAGTGAAGGGAGGCGTTACTAGCACACAATATCTATGGAAACACCCCCAACACAGTGCTCCAGGACGAAGCTTGCGTGCTGTGTGTGTTACTAGCACAGTCGCCGTTTAGTGCGTGTCAAGGCAGGCTTCAACACCTTCTGGAAACCTAGAACACAATACCCAAAGAAATCAACCAATCCTCCCCTTTTTTTTTTTTTTTTTTTTTTTTT
>NW_012106697.1:4304543-4329457 GCF_000951045.1 Mandrillus leucophaeus | reverse complement strand
CTAATTTTGTATTTTTAGTAGAGACAGGGTTTCTCCATGTTGGTCAGGCTGGTCTCGAACTCCTGACCTCAGGTGATCTGCCCACCTCGGCCTCCTAAAGTGCTGGGATTACAGGTGTGAGCCACTGCGCCCCGCCCAATCCTCCCAATTTTTATATGTGCCCAACACAAAAATGCTTATAGACAGATCTGAACATACCAACAGGACATAACATGCAGGGAAAACACTTAGACTCTCTTTGTATTAAAAACAAAGAGCCAGCTTCCAAAAAGTAAGTAACACTTTAAAAATCTGAGAAGTAATATTCACAGCTTATAGACAAGTTTCAGAACGTGACTTTCTGAAATGTTCTGTCTTATCATTGATTCCATGGCCTTCATGGTTTTTCAAACTGTCACTGAAAAGCAAACAGCAGAACCACAAAGATGACGGACTTATCTCATAGAGCAGATCTGAATTCCAAAGTGTCAAATACATGGACATTGTAGGGTGAGAAAACCCAGGATTAAAAAAAAAATAACAAGCAGATGGCCAATGAGTTAGGAGAACCAGAGCCATCCATTTCTGTGGGTTTATCTTGTTTATTTACTCAGCTATTGGCACAAAGCAGCATGCTTACCCTAGCAACAGCTATGTCATATGCTTCTGAGCTTGCCACACACCCGGCTTCTAATTTTAAAAACCACCACTTCGCAATCTGCAAGACGCCCCTTTTATCATCGATGTTAAATCTGCTATTTCAAGTCTCTGACACATAGCGTTGATACTTCTCCCTTTATTTACATTTTTAAACACACTTGTGATTTTTTTTAATACATACAAAGTTTGTACATATTCTGGAATCTGGCTATAATTCTTCCTTTAGAGTCTATGCAGCAATATAATCCTAAACTGAAGGTGTTTCGAATTAGCCAGTCATCTTGAACAAGGTTCAACTGGTTCCACTTGGCTGGGCGTGGTGGCTCACATCTGTAATCCCAGCACTGTGGGAGGCCGAGGCAGGCAGATCACCTGAGGTCAGGAGTTTGAGACCAGCCTGGCCAACATGGTGAAACCCCATCTCTACTAAAAAAAATACAAAAATTAGCTGGGCATAGTTGCAGGCGCCTGTAATCCTAGGAGCTACTTGGGAGGCTGAGGCAGGAGAATCGCTTGAACCCAGAGGCAGAGGTTGCAGTGAGCCGAGATTGCGCCACTGCACTCCAGCCTGGGCAACAGAGCGAGACTCCGTTTCGGAAACAAAACAAAACAAACAAAAAACCAAATGATTCCACTCGATGCCATGCTGTCTTGGTACAACTGATAGTTTATCCAGATGGAAGGGTTTTTTTTAATACCTGTAGCACTTCATATTAAGTTATTAAATTAATATATGAGGCACAAATTTTCATCCTTACAAAAGTTACTCAGTTGGATACATAAGATCCTCTTTCTATTACAAACCCATACTTCTGTAGTGAATTATAGCTTCATATTTTTTTTTGGTATTGAATGTTTCATAAGAAGAGCTCACGGTCTGTCAGAGAAATTTTCCAAACGATCACTTATTACATAAGGAATTCATTTTTTCCCCTAAAAAGAACTGGGCCTGAGGTGGTAGTTACAAGGCAGAATAATCACAAGCAGATGTAAAAATACTTACACAAAGTAAAAAAATAATAATAAAATAAACTTCATATGTTTTGCTCCTTTAAAAAAATGTCAGATACGGTGAGCAGTGAGTTGGTCGCTGATTGTCATTAATTGCCATTATTACGTGCTGCCTAGGGCTCCTAATGGCACTCTTTTTCTGAGCAATGGTTTTATATTATTTTTCTGGCACAAAAGCCTGTTCACAAATACCAGAATGTTTTCATACCAAAATTAAAGTGACTAGGAGATTAAAAGCAATTAGTGTAATTTTATCACTGGCATTACTACTGAAAGCAGATCACGATAACTGCTTTTCAAGGTTCAAAAACTTTTTCAAGTTGAGCAAGACTTGAAAACAGAGCAGGAAATGCCTACCAAAGGCACCGAAAGAAGAAAGACATTGCTTCTGAAGGGCGGCCAAGGAGAGGACGAAGAATTCTTATTCCCTGAAGACAGTCCACAGTAATTAGAGGAAGACAGTTGATAAGGCCTGGGCACACCTGGAGAAGCAGGTCTCACCTGCAAGGTATGGTATCTCCCTGTTAGACCCAGCCAGGAATGGCACCCACACACCAGAATAACACTCCTCACTGCAGTCCCGTATTAGTTAAAGCAAATAAGGCCATCTAAGAATAAAAAGTTCATAAATGATGTTAGGCAACCATCCAGTAAGCCACATATAACCAGTATCTTCATGATTTCTAGGCTTCTTAAGTTTTAACTTTCAGGATAGAACCATGTAAGATTTCAAGCAAGAACATTTTTACATTCAGTAGACTCTATGAATGTGGGTTTGTTACTCTGAGAAAGAAGGAATCCTCTTGGAAAGTACACTTTTATATTTTTAAGAACATAGTTCTATCAACAAATGGGGTTCTAATACAGCATTTCCACATTCAATATTACTGCAATTCTTCTCCCCCATCAGTGCAACAACTGAAATTCATAACTATGACTTTGAAAGACCATATAAAGACAAAGCTGCTATGAAAATCATCCAAAGAAAATGTTTTAAATTCGAAGATTTGTATTACTAAGTATATTGTACTCTCATTCTTATAATAAATATTTTTAGAAATTTTAAGTGAAAAAGCACACAGGTGCCCTTGACTAAAAATTTATAAACCACCATCATCTGTAGAATGCATTGTCCCAGTAAACAATATCATAAAGGGTCATTCGTGGTGTAGTTCAGAGTACCCAAAACCAACATAATCTCTCATGTAGGTGAAATTACTAAAAGTGCAAGGCTCTTAATATACTACTGGTAGTTAAAATAGCTAAAAACCATAGTCATCTAAACTGTATTTGATGACCTAGAAAGAAATGGTTTTAGGGTTGAACAATGCTTTTCGTTACTACAAGCAGTCATTTACTCACAAATGAACTCTTAGAACACAAACACTTTTATACAAAACAAATTCACATGTAGTGTTAAAAATGTCGCGCCAAGTTCCCAAAGCCATTTTAATAATACTATGGCTCTGGTACTTTAGTACTAGTAGAGTATATAACAGCATTACAGTTTGGAGATAGATACTAGTATGAGAATATCACAGCTGCATATGGAATAAAATGGGCTTATTTTCATCATAAGTACTGAAATGTATTCACTATTACTTACAATGATTGTTTTGCCCATGGAAGTATGAGTTCTGAGATATCCAAAATCAATCAGGCCATAAACAAATTTTGGGAAAGATACCTGGGCAGCTTTACGGACTGCTTGTCAATCAGAAGCCCATTCCTTAGTCCCGCCCATTCCTTGGTCCCGCCCATTCCTTAGTCCCGCCCATTCCTTGGTCCCGCCCATTCCTTAGTCCCGCCCATTCCTTGGTCCCGCCCATTCCTTGGTCCCACCATAATTAAGCCCAGAATACAGCACAAAAAAGCAGCAAGAAAAACCTGACCATCTCTGGGATTCCACTGATGACTGGCAAGGATGGTTTTTAAATAGCTTATCAATGGTTCCAAGTATATGGGAACTTCCAAAGAATGGTCACGTAAATAGCTTTAAATAGTCACTGATTGTTCCTACCAGTTATAGAATCTCACAAAAGTAATTCTAGTCCAACTTTTGTCCAAATAATCACAAAATTTAGAATTAGTGAAGCCAAAATTAATAAAGGTGAATTCTAAGATGCCAAGCTAATCGTGTGATAAATGACTAAGTATTCTGAGAATTGGGCCTAATTTCACCTTTATTGATTTAATCTAAGGAATGAAAACATTTTCTATTTTCAAGGCTGTGTAATCATGCGTTATACAGATATATTAATACAAATCACCTCAGATAATAAAAATATAACTTAGCAAGTTGAAAAGGTGAAACATTATAGCTTTTAACCTCTCATAGGATCCCCATGCTTACAGTAAAAAAAAGAGCTTTTACGAAGCTGCCTCTACCCACCAATTGATATGCACCGCTGATCCGGACATGGATTCTCAACAGCTTTCAATGACAGTCAGTTTCTAGGCCCATCGAACAATCCTGACAGCTTTATTAAGTGGTGGTTTGTATTTTCTTTATTGTCCATTTTCTTTCCTTTTGGTGGAAAACTGTGTTATAAAGATAGCACAGCTTGCTTTCTTTTGTTTGTCATGTATACTAAAAACAGTCTACATCATACCATACTGGGAAGTTTTAATTTCACTCTCCAGAACTTTCACATAGCAAATAAATATATAATCAGTGTTTTATTTGGTTATTTAAAGTTTCAGAAAATAATCTGAATCTCCCAAAGCTTCATTCTCATGTCTTACCATAAGGAGTAATATCAAAGTCAAAAGAATCTGGGGAAATCCTCAAAACACCAAATAAACCAAAAAGGTTCGAGGATATACTCACTATATTGTATTAAAGACATATTTTTATCAAAAGAAAATTGGGGAGGGACTTACTCTTTCTCTTTTTTAATAAAAGGGCTTACTCTTAACAGAAGGGTTTACTTTTAATAAACTAGAAAATTCAGTTAAGCCAGATATCTTATTTCCACCCATTTGAGGTTTTGCTACGAGCAGCTATACACAGCTTGCTGCATTCCATGAAGTCTTGAATTCGAGTAAGAGATTAGCATTGTTGCACTCAGGAGAAAAACTGAGCATCTGAATTTTTCCAGCTGTCAGGCTCACAGTGCTGCTATATCATGCCTCCTCCGGCTTAATTAGCTGTTCCTGGTTTCCCCAGACTTTTCAAGTCCACCTGAGCAACCTTCACTCAAGTTGGGACATTCGTCTTTCACGTAGGTTCTGCCACCTCACCAGCATGCCCACATGACCTGAGGAAGATCCAGGTCACTTCCATTATCCAATTCATACGTAGAGAAACAATTGTTTTTCTTTTTTAAAGAAACTGAGTCTCCATCTGTTGCCCAGGCTGGAGTGCAATGGCACAGTCATAGCTCACTGCAGCCTTGACCTCCTGAGTTCAAGCAATCCTCCCTCCTCGGCCTCCCACAGTGCTGGATTACAGGTGTGAGCCACAGTGCTGGCCCTAGAAACAATATAAAGAAATGATTGTCCATGGCTATCTGGGATTCTGGCCTCTTTTCTAAAAATGTCACTAAACTGTATTAGCAAAATAGTTTCTGTGATTCACTGAGCTGCCATCTAAATGTTTTCCTAACATTTCTCCTCAGATGCCACTGAGAGGCTTCAGTCATGGCTTTAGAAAATGCTTCAGAAAGGCTTTCAGGGCAATTACAGACTTGCTGAGCAAGTGGCCAGACCCCAGATCCAGAACACACTTTAATGTTCGAAAGGCGTAGGTTGACACAACGTGTTACTTTATTAGCTTCTTTATTAGCAAATTTCACACTACAGGAATAAAAAAGCAGAGGGAAAATTCCGACTGCCCCCCCACCCCCAATCAGTTCTTCCTTCTTCTGCATCCCTGAGCCATGTGGGTGCTCTGTTCTAGCTCTTGGTGCTTGTGAGCTGCACCCCTGTCTGCTTCCCCCTTGGAGCTGTGAGGTGCCTTTCAGGAGAAGCTGCTCACTTTTGTGTCTCGAACCCAGCATAGAGCCTGGAGCAGCAACGGGGCTTGATTAATACTAATAGACTAAAAGTGATTGCACACGCCAAGAATTAACTACATGGGAGAAGAGCTAGGAAGGGAAATATACCCTGAGTTATTAAAGGAAACCCCTTCTCAGGATGACAAAGGATGGGTAACCTCAGATCTCTGGTCCCATGTCCCACTGTATAGCAGGATCACGGTGGGGTGGGCCACTGCTCCGAGTGACTGTGACATTTTGATATGCTTTTAATGATGAAGTGACCAAGAACAAATGAAACACAGCATTTGCTGAAAGCTCGTCTGGCAACGTTCCCTCAGCAGCCCTGTCCAGGAAGCATACCTGCTGCATCCCGATCTTGGCCTTTCTCCTCGGGCTCTCGGCTTAAGAAGTGCTGGCCTTTTACCCTCTCTTCCATGTCGTATTTTTGAAATCTCTGTTTATCCTCTGGAGAACCAGTCTCCGTAAGTTTTAAAGGTGATCTGGGAGTTTCAAATCCATCTGAATTTTAGTAAAATTTCCTAAAGTGACAGCGGCAAACGGAGATTTAGAGAAAAACTATTTTTTAAACACTGGGTGTCCCCACATGGGTAATAGAGAGGGTGAACATGTCCCCACCTTGACTCACTCTAAACTCTGCACAGTTGTTTACAGGCAGCTATGGAGCTGAAACACGGTGATTGAAAGTTTGGACACAGATCCTTCCACATGTAAATAGTGCTCACTCATAGCGGGGGAAAAAAAAAAGAACTATAAACAAGAGATAACCTTTTTCTAATTTGTATCACAGAGTATCAAATGTGAGGGTAAACTGCTTCAACTTCTATTCATGTCGACTGACAAAATAAAATACATTGTTCTTTTGTTTGTTTGTTTGTTTTGAGACAGGGTCTCCTTCTGTCACTCAGGCTGGAGTACAGTGACCCAATCGCCACTCACTGTAGCCTCCAACTCCTGAGCTCAAGTGATCCCCCCATCTTGGCCTCCCAACATGCTGGGACTATAGGCATGAGCCACTGCGCCCGGCCCATTGTTTATTTCTTATATTTTAGAGCTATATTCCCTTTTCCACTTCTTGCATGACCTAATACTTTATAGTCTCTAAAGTGCTTCAGTCTATCAAATTAGCAATGGAAAAAAACTTGAATTTACAACCAAACTGGCAGTTCAAATATACTAGTTATAGGAAAAAACTTCAGGCTGAGCATGATGACTCACGCCTGTAATCCCAGCACTTTGGGAGGCCAGGGCGTGAGGATCACTTGAGCTCAGGAGTTCAAAACCAGCCTGGGCAACATGGTGAAACCCCATCACTACTAAAAATACAAAACATTAGCCAGACGTGTTGGTGTGCACCTGTAGTCCCAGCTACTCGGGAGGCTGAGGTGGGAGGACCGCTTGAGCCTGGAAGGCAGAGGTTGCAGTGAGCTGAGATTGCACACCATTGTACTCTAGCCTGGGCGACAGAGTGAGACCCTAAAAAAAAGAAGAGAAAGAAGAGAAGAGAGAAGAGATGAGAGAGAAGAAGAGAGGAGAGAGGAAAGAGGAGAGAGGAGAGGAGAGAAGGAAAACAAACTTCAAAGCTTTTTATTACAGACAACTAAAAGGCCCAGGTGATTAAATGTTTCACAGCTGCCTAAATTTTACTCTATTACAAGGCTTTTAAAGGACGGTTAGAGAAAAGTACAACAATAAGAAGGTGCAAAATAGCATACAACAAAACATGCCTTTTTCCAAGAAAATGCTGTTTTAGAGTCTCATACCCTTCTTGTGCAGTAGCATGTTTCAATCAACCAGGAAACACCAAAAACAAACCTTACAGATCAAATTTAGATTAGAATGGGAGTAACAATCTTAGAAGTCCAAGGTCCTCTAACGCTGCCTGGGAGCACGGTGGTCAGTGGTTAAGCCTGAGGTGCTGTCAAGGTATTGGGCTTCAACTAAATCAGAATCATAAGCAAAACTAACACCTGAAGAAAATACAAACTCCTGTAACCTTTGTTCCTTCTGTTAGGGAGGATTATGCTTTTGGTAACAGGAAATGGTGACAAAATTCCAAATGGGAGTAATTTATATTCTGGAAAAAAAACACCGAATTCTATGAAAATGGTAAGCCAGAAGGCAAGCCAGAAAAAAAAATCACACAATAATCCAGGCTGAATCTTCTCTGAAGGGGATGTTTTTTGGGAGATCCTCTGTCCCTGCTCTTCTTAGCTCTACACCTTCCAGCAAGTGCTAGGAGGCCCGACCATCCTGAAAGGAACTAGCCCTAATCCGCACCTCTCCCAGAGGCAGCCCAAACCGTTTCTCTGCATTGTTTTGTCTTATGGCTTTGTGGAACTCTTAAAGCTGAAATCATTTCACACATGAGGAACTGACACAGAACATTTAAGTAACTGGTGCCAGGCCACGCAGCTCATCTGAGTAAATGCTAAAACTGAAACTCACTTCTTTTGACTTTCTAGTCTCTCCATTTACACTACCGCCGCCTAAAAATCAAGTCTGCTTTGCAACTTTTAATGTCATTTATATTTTCCACAAGAATTTCTGGAAAGGAAAGAGATAAACAGAAGGAAATTGCAATTCCTATCTGGAACATTAAAGTATAGATTTTGCTTTCTTTTAGAAAAAAAAAAAATGGCACTAGCAGCATCTTTCTAGGCTGCAGCAAATGTAAAAATTATCTGAGGAAAGGAATCCCAAAGGAGTGTTAGCTAGGCTGCCTCGGTTCAAATCTCAGAGGCACCACTCTGTTTTGTTTGTTTTTTTGAGACAGAGTCTCGCTCTGTTGCCCAGGCTGGAGTGCAGTGGCGCGATCTCGGCTCACTGCAAGCTCCACCTCCCAGGTTCAAATGACTCTCCCACCTCAGCCTCCCGAGTAGCTGGGATTACAGGCACCTGCCATCATGCCCGGCAAATTTTTGTGAAGACGGGGTTTCACCATGTTGGCCAGGCTGGTCTTGAACTCTTGACCTCAGGAGATCCACCCACCTCGGCCTCCCAAGGTGCTGGGATTACAGGCGTGAGCCACTGCTCTCAGCCTCAGAAGTACCACTTCTAGGACTAGTACCTTTCTCTATCTCAGTTTCCTGATCTATACTGTGGTGACAATAGTAACAGGACCAACTTCAATGGGTTACTTGGAGAATCAGATGAGTTTTTTGGGGAGGCCAAGGCAGGCGGATCACTTGAGATCAGGAGTTCGAGACCAGCTTGGCCAACATAGTGAAACCCCGTCTCCACTAAAAATACAAAAATTAGCCAGGCATGGTGGCATGCGATCTGAGTAAATGCTAAAACCGAAACTCACTTCTTTTGACTTTCTAGTCTCTCCATTTACACTACCGCCGCCTAAAAATCAAGTCTGCTTTGCAACTTTTAATGTCATTTATATTTTCCACAAGAATTTCTGGAAAGGAAAGAGATAAACAGAAGGAAATTGCAATTCCCATCTGGAACATTAAAGTATAGATTTTGCTTTCTTTTAGAAAAAAAAAAAATGGCACTAGCAGCATCTTTCTAGGCTGCAGCAAATGTAAAAATTATCTGAGGAAAGGAATCCCAAAGGAGTGTTAGCTAGGCTGCCTCGGTTCAAATCTCAGAGGCACCACTCTGTTTTGTTTGTTTTTTTGAGACAGAGTCTCGCTCTGTTGCCCAGGCTGGAGTGCAGTGGCGCGATCTCGGCTCACTGCAAGCTCCACCTCCCAGGTTCAAATGACTCTCCCACCTCAGCCTCCCGAGTAGCTGGGATTACAGGCACCTGCCATCATGCCCGGCAAATTTTTGTGAAGACGGGGTTTCACCATGTTGGCCAGGCTGGTCTTGAACTCTTGACCTCAGGAGATCCACCCACCTCGGCCTCCCAAGGTGCTGGGATTACAGGCGTGAGCCACTGCTCTCAGCCTCAGAAGTACCACTTCTAGGACTAGTACCTTTCTCTATCTCAGTTTCCTGATCTATACTGTGGTGACAATAGTAACAGGACCAACTTCAATGGGTTACTTGGAGAATCAGATGAGTTTTTTGGGGAGGCCAAGGCAGGCGGATCACTTGAGATCAGGAGTTCGAGACCAGCTTGGCCAACATAGTGAAACCCCGTCTCCACTAAAAATACAAAAATTAGCCAGGCATGGTGGCATGCGCCTGTAATCCCAACTATTTGGGAGGCTGAGGCAGAAGAATCTCTTGAACCTGGGAGGCGGAGGCTGCAGTGAGCCGAGATCATGCCACTGCACTCCAGCCTGGGTGACAGAGCAAGACTCCATCTCAAAAAAAAAAAAAGTCTAGGAGTTCCAAAAACACAAAGTGTTGGAGTTTTAGAAACACTAACAAGAGGCTCTGAAACTTTAAGGTAAAGAACAATAAAAGGAAAAGCAATGACATTCAATAATGCAAACACATCATTGTCCAGATCTGGCGCTTGCACAGTAATTCTCAGTAATTCTCATCTAACTAGGAGAATGCAGTATATCCCAGCCCCTCCCCCTCCAGCATCCTCTTCATAAATCAGGCAAAATGCCTGATTAAAACAGATGGCTGTTAAATCAGATGCCCTGCAGCTCTGAAGGCTGAAGCATCCTACTCAGAACACCAGGGGAAACAGGATCTTAAGAATATGCCAGAACAGGTTCTCTATGGAGAACATTCTCTCCTCACTCATTATAATATGATATCTTCAGGCTGCCAGCGAGAGAAACTCGGAGAGAAAGACCACTAGGAAAATAGCGATGAGATTTTTTGGCAAGGAAAGAACGGGCTGTGGGCTTATCTTCTTGAAATAAGCTAAGCACAGGATATAAGAGAAGGGGCAGAGGGGTGGCCACTTGAAGGGGGACAACAAGAGCTTACGGCCCCTATATTATTCCTTCACCGCAGAGAATTAAAATTAACTTTGAAAATAATTGTTCATTGGCATGTGCATCTTTCTCCCCTTCATCTATGCCGTGGGTTTTCTGTACTCCTCATACCCAGGTCTGCTGGGAATAACCAAGCGCACTAGACCCATGGCAGTCTCAGGGGAGCCCTCATTTTATTCACCTGTGTCAACTCCCTCTTCCATTTTTTTCTAAAGCATAATCTTTATCACACCATTCAACAGCTTAAACTTTGTTTTAATGGCCTCAAAATGCCTAAGTGGTTAAAAAGAAAAAAGCCTTCCACAAAATGACCCCCAAATCAAATTCTATCTTTGTCTCCACAAGGCTTCTCCATGCAACCTACACACCAGGGTTTCTTGCCTTCTAGTCTGCGTTCATGCCATTTCATTCCCCTGCCTGCAACCTCCGTAACCTCCTCTCCCCCATCCAAACTCCTAATTCTGTCTTATTCTTTTAGCCTAAATCACTATCTCCTCTTCAGTGAATTTTTTTCTTTACATCCCATAAATTCTTTCTATCTACGGTCCCGCAGACTCACCTGAAATTAGCCATCCTCATTCCTGTACTCCTATAATGCTTTTTGATACTACTTACAGGGTCTTTTATTAAATTGTATTATAATCCTTATCTCCCCAAACAGACCGTAAGCTCATTTAGGGAAAATATGGGCTTTTTATTCATAGATGCCGACACCCTCTACGTGCTTAATATGTTTGTGGCAATTTCTACGGTAATCGTTCATGCCTTTTCTATAGTCTCTGCCTAATTCATGAACCAAAAGACAGGTAAAACCGCAATCCCACCCACCCCAGTCACTTTAAAACCGACTATCTAAGAAGAGAGATAATAAATAATCAGATTTCAAAACAAAATATAAACCTTTTTTTCATTCAATGGAGTTTCTGCTGTGTACAAAGCCTAACAAGGATTAAACACACGTGCACACAAATGCACATATAGGTGTGAGCCTCAAGTAGCAGGGATAGCACGTATGTGATAAACCATAAGGCAGCAAATGTGCATAATACGGGCTCAGCAGGGGTACAATGATAACAGCTCTGAGATTCTCTGTGGATTGTGATGGTCAGGAAGGTCTTCCCAGGGAAACTAGGATTTGGAGAACTGTGACCTTTCAAACCGGTGCAAAAGAAAGAAAAGCATTTCAGATTTGCTAGGTAAGAATGGAGGAGAGAAAGAAAATATCATGAGAAGAGACTTAAAAGTCAAGAAATGCAAAGTGTTTCTGGGAAGATTATAAAACAACTGGTTTTGCTGGGATGGATAAGTTAAGTGGTAATGGGACATATTGCTAGAGGAGTGGTTAAGGAAAATCCAAGCTGAGAGGTTTGGGTTTGATCTTACTTTAGGATCCGTCCTCCTTGGATTTGGATCGTTATCTACAAGGACATATATTTACATAAAAAGAGTCCATTTGACTGGGCGCGGTGGCTCATGTCTGTAATCCCAGCACTTCAGGAGGCAGAGGTGCATGGATCACTTGAGGTCAGGAGTTTGAGACCAGTCTGGCCAACATGGTGAAACCTCATCTCTACAAAAAATACAGAAATTAGCCAGGCGTGGTGGTGGGTGCCTGTAATCCCACCTACACAGGAGGCTGAGGCAGGAGAATCACTTGAAACCAGGAGGTGGAGGTTGCAGTGAGCCGAGACTGTGCCACTGCACTCCAGCCTGTGTGACACAGTAAGACCCCATTTCATAAATAAATAAAAAAATAAATAGTCCATTTATAGATCACTTGTCATAATCTGTACCTGTTTTCATACTGATTACTCTTCTTTTAATTTTTTTAATCCAAAGTAGGATTTGTAGAATAACATTCCTACAGATTGCTCCGAAAGGGGTTGAGGTAGGCATTCAGGAGTTAAATAAGTCTGGAAAATGATAACTCTTTTATCTCCCTTCTGGAGAATAACAGTGCATATTAGGATAGTGAAGGCACTGAGAAGTCCTGCAGTAAAGAGCCTCATTTACCTCTGTAGTTCCTCATATTTCAAAACTTTTATTTGAGAACCTAGTTTGGGAAATGCAGAACTCTAGGCAATACAGACTATTTAAAAAACATAACATTCACATATTTTAAAGTGTGGACCACAGAGTTAAAATGAAGGCGGTAACACAGATGGAGCTGGAGCTGGAAAATGAAGAGAAATGAAGGTGCTAAAAGGTCTGAACATTCTGTTTCGAATTAAAGTCAACCAGACACTCTTCCACAAACTGCCACAGCTCGGTGGTTCTGTGAACACCTCTCAAAAACATTTCCTCCAAGTTCAGATACGGTTGTGTAAATCGCTGGGTAAGAGCAAACAAAAAAATTAAAAGAAGAAGAATCTGTATGAAAACAGGTAGAGATGATTACAAGCAATCTAGAAATGGACTCTTTTCTATGTAACTAGGTATCCTTGTAGATAATAATCCAAAATCAAAGCCATGTGTGGTTTAGAACATTTATCTTTTAAACCAGGTAAGACTGGTTCCTGCTTTGAGATCCCAGAATCCCGAAGAACCAGCCAATCGTCACACAATACTAATGGAAACGCTGTGAGTTCAAAGGGCAAAGTAATTAACATTAGTGTACAAAACAGGAGTGGATTTATGATTTTCAACACTTTGAATCTCCATTCATCCACAGTCTTCATTCTACGCATATGGAAGCGCTTTACAAATGTTGTTTCTAATCCTTTCACACAGAGAAGACTTTCAGGCTCAGAAAATCCTGGAACTCTTTCAAGAGCCCATTTAGTAAATACTCTATAGCGGCTCTCTCAGCTGGCGTTTTCCAAGTGGCGCCTCCAGAACTTGCATTCCTTGAGATGTCCATGGACGCGGCATACAAAAGAGCTCCTATGGCCTGGTGCGGGGGGCACGGTTCATAGGTTTCCTTACTGCAGAGCTTCTCAGGGGTTTTACGGCTTCCACACGGGGACTCTCCCGGGCTGGGAAGCACTCTGCTCCGTGTCCACGTCACTCACCCGGGACCCCTTCTTTCCCGAGTCCTGTACGCCACAATGTTCTCAGATGACCTTGTGGCAGACACAAGGCTACCTGCTTCCTACAGGAGTTGGCTTGTTTCTTAGGTCGGAAGATCCTCAGCTATGACAACATGAGCAACCTAAACATCCCCAGTGAGATGAGTGGGCTCCCTGGTGTGGAAAAAGGAGTTCCACGACAAGCCTTAGGCCCTCCCAGTGTCTGTCACCGCCTCTCTGACCGGAAGTAACCACGCCTTCCTTGTAGGCCTCATGGGGTGGTAGCGATGGTCCAGGGAGGCCCTGTGTTTACAAGGAAACCGCACTGTCCAAGTCCTACAGGGCACTGTGAGAGAGAGGGTGGGGGGCGATCCCTGCTTCTTCTGAGTTTCCTTGTTTTTTCTCAGAACACTAATTACCGTCCATCTTAAAACCCAATTTGCCCCCAAAGCCTGTATGGGGCCCTCAGGGTGTAAACCCTGCCGATTCTTGCAAGGCTTCCTCCTGCCACTCAAATGTGTCCCAGCCTCTCCCGCTCAGGGGCCTCCCACTGCTCCCTCTCGTGGGCAGCTCCTCCCTCTGGGTCTTCCCAATGTCACTTCTTCAAGAAGGGCCTTCCCTGGCCACCCTTGTGGAGGCACCCTCTGAGGGCTATTCTCTGGCCCATTCGTGTGTTTTATTTTCCTCATAACACTTAACATTGGCCGGGTGCAGTAGCTCATGCCTGTAATCGTAGCACTTGGGGAGGCCAAGGCAGGCGAATCATGAAGTCAGGAGTTCAAGATCAGCCTGGCCAACATGGTGAAATCCCATCTTTACTCAAAATTAGCCAGGCGTAGTGGAGGCGGCTGTAATCCCAGCTATTTGGGAGGCTGAGGCAGGAGAATCCTTGAACCAGGGAGGCGGAGGTTGCCGTGAGCCAAGATCACGCCACTGCACTCCAGCCTGGATGACAGAGCGAGACTCTGTCTCAAAAAAAAAAAAAACAAAAACAAACCACGTAACAGTATCTGAAATCACCTCATTCTCATATGATTTTGTTGTCTGGCTCCTGCCTCTGAAACGTAAGCTCCCTGGGGACAAGAACTCTGTGGTCTAGTGCCTGGAACCTAGGAAATCCTCACGAAGTATCTGTTGAGTGTTGGAAGTTTAGGAAAATGGCTAAATTTGGTAAGAAGGGAAGGGGAAATAATGTGGAAGGGGAGGCATGAGGCTCCTGTGATCCTATAACGTTCTAGTTTTTACCTGGATGGGGCTTTGCACTTTGCAGTCATCCACTGAGCCATAAATTAATATTTGGTTGTTGGTATATTAGTGTTTAGATAATCATAAATATAGGAAAAAGGATAACTGCTACTATTTTTGAGGACCCACAATGAGCCCTGCATTCTGCAAGGCACTTTACATATGTTGTCACATTGTGTCCTCCAAACATCCCTATCAGTAATCACCACAACCCATTTCACAGAGAAAGAAGCTGTGGCACCCAGGGACCAAGGGACTTGTTCATGGTCACACAGCTAAGATGCAAAACTGCAATCCCAAGCCAGTGGGTTCCAACTCCAAAATCCCCACGCTCTACTAAACCCTGCCTGAAAGTCACTTCTCACGTCAGAACTGGTATTTTAAGGGGCCCTTATCTCTCCCCTAGAGGCTATCACAGGCTGAGAGAGGCTGAAAGCACTCCGGCTCTGCCTCTTCTTGGGTGCCCATGAACACTACAGCAGAACAAACGTCACCATGGTGGCAAACACACCAGCAATGGTCAAACACAGACAGGGGCAGACAGAGCCGCATCTGTCCCACTGCAGCAGGGTGAGGACCCCCCAAGGTAACGGGACAGTCCACTCCCACCTGGGGGTTTGGTTGAACCTCCGTGGTGGGGGCAGCTCCTTCCGAGATCCAAGGGGTCCTGTCTGCTCCTGAATTTGAAATCTGACCAGGTTCTGGTGTTTTTCTCCCTGTCAATTTGAACTTCTTTGGAAGAAACAGCACTTTTAGTTAGGAGAGATCTGGAGAGAAAGAAGTAGTGGGGAGAAAATGCATTTTGATAACTTCTTCCCCAACAACGACTTGCATGGTTGGATTAGTGTACTGTGACAACAACTGAAAAGGATTTGTTTCTCCAAATAAAGGGTCACCTTGGAGTGATTAGCATGGCCACCAAAGCATAATCCCTTTGCAAACAACTAATGGTGGCACTGACAAGTTTCTACAGGAAGATGCTTGGCAGGCGAGCACTGTGGGAAAGGCCCTGTCTTCCACCTACGGAAACTCAGATGGAAATGGAATCGTTTGCTTTTCCTTCCGTGTGTCTGAGAGATTCCTCCAGTGTCTATGGGGTTTTTCATAAAGGTGTCAGGCCCTATCAGAAATTTGATGACAGCCACACGTTATCAAATAAATAAAAAGAACACCCTTTTGTCTTACCTTTGAAGTTTCCTTAAGTTACCCTGAATAGCACCTCCCTCTGCCACGTTTCCTGTTTCTCGCATAATGAGCTACTTTCTAATTAGCATATCACAAATATTCTTGATTTTCTTTACAAGTCCTGATACACTTTTAAATGTTTCTTTTAAAGCACATCAGGATTTTTCACACTCTATAAAGAGGCAGGGGAATTCAAGCAATGCGTCAACTCAATTCTCCAATTTTTTCTTCTTTTTCTTCTTTTTTTTTTGTTTGTTTGTTTTGTTTTGTTTTGAGCCAGCTGGCAGCATGGAATAGTGGGAAGGTCACAGCACTGAAAGCCAGAAGTCCTGGATTTGGATTTTGGCTGGGTCACTAATTAGCTATGACATTTTAAGCAAATTGCTTCACCTTTGAGGGCCCCTGTTTCCTTTTCTGTGTAATGATGAGGCTGGCCCCAGTGAGAAAGTCCCTCACAGCGTAAAGCACCGTGTTCTATTTGTGAAGCTGAAATAATTCCTCGTCTCCCTTTTCAAAAACTGGAACAAGTTATTTTCTTTGATTTAAAAATTCACAGTGAACTACATCCTAAATAGGTAGACATCAGTAAAAAAAAGAATATGATTTTAAAGGGATACAGATATTTAACTGCAGAATTATATATTATCTTTAAATAGCAAAGAGACTTTTTGACTAGTTTTAATATATTGACAAATACATACACACGCA
Organism: Mandrillus leucophaeus; assembly: GCF_000951045.1. Taxonomy (NCBI): domain Eukaryota; kingdom Metazoa; phylum Chordata; class Mammalia; order Primates; family Cercopithecidae; genus Mandrillus; species Mandrillus leucophaeus. The sequence continues at coordinate 4,312,807 of NW_012106697.1, read as the reverse complement.
CACATTCCAATCTGCCAGTAAATTCTGTCAGTAAATATCTAATCTAATCTAATCTGTCAGTAAACATAACTGACATGAACAAATCCTAATATAAAGAATATTGTGACAAGGAAAATAAAGTCCTAGGTATCAAAAGTCTTTCCAGTCTTTGGTATAATAGAAAAAAAAGATCTATACAGTTCAGTAAGATCATTTCACCCCACTGACGTGTGGGTTTCAGGATTTGACTTGTGGTATCAAAATCATAAAAATACAGAAATTTATCGTGGTTTCAGTGACGAGTTCCCTGCATGCAAGGGCCATGCTGGCCTTCTGTGCGTCACCATTTACTTTGTCTCACCAAAACTGTCCAGTGGGTGAGTGCAGATGGTTCTGTAAGCCTGTTCATGCCCTGGCCCCACTGCCTCTGTCATGCCAAGCCACACCAACACCCCCAGGCTGCCCACCGCCCCCAGTCCCCCTGCCACCCCTGAAATGCCCGCTGTCATCCTCTTCGATCACTGCCAGCTGAGCTCCGTAAGTGCCTGTCACAGGGCAAGACCAGCTCCAATGTCACCCGGATGGACACATTGACCTCGCCCTATTGCATTTGTCTGTTTACATGGCTGTATCCACCCTACCGCAGGAGGAGCTGGAGTTCAGAGGCACTTTGGCCACCTCTTCAGTCCCAAGACCTGGCAGCACGTGACACCCTGAAACACTGGGGAGAGGGAGAGAGAGAATGGGCCACAGCAGGAGTGCGGCAATGAATAAGGCACCCTGGGATCCCAGGAACTGCCCCTCCTAATCCCAAGGTGTAGCCTATGACAGCTACCAAGCTTGGACCAAATAACAGATCTTATTCAGAGGAGAGAAAGCATCCTGAAGACTGAGACAGGCACAAAACCACTCCCATAGAAGAATGTGGGGCGGGGTGGCGGAGGGACAGAGGAGCTGCCTATGCTTTTCAGCAGAAGAGCAGCAAGAACAATCAAGTGTGAGGATGACTTAGGGGCGGTGTGTACAATACACTGAAATGACGTAGAGATTAAGGGGCAAATTGCTTCCAAAAATTATGCAGCCGTGAAAAAAATTATCATATTTCTAGATATGGAAAAGCAATCATAGAAGCTAAGTATAAAGAAGTCGACTACAAAACAATCCAGATAACATAATCATTATTTGTAAGACATTTTTCACATTTGTATAGATGAGGATATTTCAATAGATACATGGGAAAAAGTCTAGAGGGATAACTACCAACGCATCAATAGGGACATTATCTGAATGGTGAAATGTGTGGTTTTCCCATCCCTCCCTTCCTTCCTTCCTTCTTTCTCTTTCTCTATATTTTCTAATTATTTTCCAACATGAACATGAACCACTTGGGTAATTTTTTAAAATCTCTGAGGAAGTAAATACCCCATCTATAAATATGAAACAGCGTGGGAATGAGGCAGGGAGGCTCTGGCCGCAGGCAGAGGCAACAGGAATGGAAAGTTGGAAGCAGAGCTGAGTGCAACGACAGCAGAAGAGCTGCCGGGTGGGTGGCTGAAGCGGTAAGGATCTGAAGGAAACTAGAGCTGTAGTGGGACTCCCAGGCTTGCGGCCAGCATAAGGTGGGAGACGCGGGTCACAGTGTCAGGAACGGGCCAGCAGCAGGGCACTTAGCTTAGAGGAACAGATTGTGGGTCTCCCTGTGGACCTGCTTTGTCTGAAGTGTGGACAGGTCATCCGGGGGCTGAGGGGAAGTGAGGGCTTAGGGATAGGGCTGTGCACTGAGGTCAGGCATGGCGCCCCCCTGAGGTCCCCCAGGGAGCCTGCACTTCCCCAGGGGCTGTCCTTCTGGCTGTGCTGGGGAGGCCTGTTTACTGCCCCCTTCCTTGTTGCGGACTCCAGGAGGCAGGGACCCAGTTTTTGGCCTCATCCTTCTATTCCAATGCCTGGATCAGTTCCTGGGGTATAAAAGGTACTCGACAAATGTTTGAGAAGTGAATGACTGACTCCTGTAGGGAGACAAGAGTGGATGAATCATCATTATCCCAGGGAGAGAGCAGGAGGATGGGCAGGACTGAATCCTGGGGATATCAGGATTCTCCCTCAGAGGCATGGGAAGGAGCTGTGCCACCAACAGCGTCGATGCAAACAAGAACAGAGCAGCTTTCCAGAAACCAAGGCAGGGGACTGCTGAGCAGACAAGGACACCAGCAGCACTGGGGCCGAGCCGAAGGAGGAGGCAGGGCTGGGGGAAGCTTCCTCCATTCCCCAGCTGCCCGGGATTCAGGAGGTGGGAAGGACACCAGAGGTAAGGGGTAAGAAGATAAAAGGAATGGAAGCAGAACATCTTTTAAGTTACGTGGTGAAGAGGTAAAACAAGTAGACTAAGAAGCTGAATCGGGCAGAACTTCAAATTCGGAGATGACCTGCACATGTCCGCATGTGGGAGGCTGGGAATCCAGGCAGCGGTGGCACCGCCTTCAATGGGATAACCAGTCCTGCGGGATGACCAGTCCTGTGGGATGACCAGTCCTACGAGGCAACCAGTCCTGCGGGATGACCAGTCCTGAGGAATGACCAGTCCTACGAGGCAACCAGTCCTGTGAGATAACCAGTCCTGTGGGATGACCAGTCCTGAGGGATGACCAGTCCTACGAGGCAACCAGTCCTGTGGGTTAACCAGTCCTGTGGGATAACCAGTCCTGCGGGATGACCAGTCCTGCGGGATGACCAGTCCTACGAGGCAACCAGTCCTGTGGGTTAACCAGTCCTGTGGGATAACCAGTCCTGTGGGATAACCAGTCCTGCAGGATAACCAGTCCCGTGGGATAACCAGTCCTGCGGAATGACCAGTCCTGTGGGATGACCAGTCCTACGAGGCAACCAGTCCTGTGAGATAACCAGTCCTGCGGAATGACCAGTTCTATGGGAAGACCAGTCCTACGAGGCAACCAGTCCTGTGGGTTAACCAGACCTGCAGGATAATCAGTCCTGCAGGATAACCAGTTCTGTGGGATGACCGGTCCTGTGGGATAACCAGTCCTGTGGGATAACCAGTCCTACGGGGCAACCAATCCTACCAGGCAGAAGGATTACCCTAGAGAAGGGAGAGGAAGGCTCATTTGATCTTCCTGTCCTCCAAACCCCTCCAGACCCCCTCCCAGCCTCTACCACACGATTTAGCTCTAATTATCCACTCATCTCCCTCCCTGCTGCTTCACAAGTCCTCTCTCCTCAGTCAGATGCCACAGACCAAATCTCCAAGACTTTCCAAAGTAAATTCTCAATAAGACTTGGTAGCTGACTGTTTTGATCCCATAGGGTAAGTGTCAAAAAAAAATAAAGCTATATACATTAATATATATGCACTATTAAACAGACAATACTGAAAAAAAAACCCGATTTTTATCAACTAGCACTTTCACATCTCCCTTCCCTTCTTCCATAACAACAAAACACCCCATTATTCTTGGGCGAGGGAGCTGTCATCCCCCGGGGTCCGAGACAGCTAACTGCAAAGTGATGTTAACATGAACCACCCTACCATTAGCTGCAGTCAGCCAGGGGCAGGTGGCTGAGAGCAGGGACAGCTTTTAGACAAGGCTTTGGAGGCAGATCCCTGAAATGCCCTTCAGTTTGGATGGAGACTGATGAGGGAAGGTGGAAATAACAGAATTAATTCCTACACCTGTCGAATACAAGGTTAGCAAGTAAGTTGAATCACACACCTTACTTTAAGCGTTTAATGCTGAAAACTACTTATCCAAGTGTTCACTTTGCAATTAATTGTGCGTATTTGCATCTCTTCTCCCAAAGGTGCTCCTCTGTTAGCGCAGCCCACACCATTTCTTTAATTAATGGTGAAGATTCTTTTAGTTCATAGGCTAATCTTGGGGGAGTAATGTCGGCATGTGTGAAAGGGGCCATGGGCCTTTCTGGACACTTGAGTCTTATTTGATAAATTATTGCTTCGATACACTAAATGGGCCCTAGTGTCCTAGAATCCTGTGACCAGCCTGTTTGAGACCCCAGGGTACGCACTTAGGATGTTTCTGAGGGGTCCATCCCTGCAGCAAGATGCTACCACCAGGCCGGAGTGAGACCTAGGCTGGAAGCAAACCCAGAGGAGGCTGGCCAGGGCAGCTGCCAGCTTCAGCAAAGCCTGCCCTACTCCTGACCCAAACCAGAGCAGCTGCGCCCAGAGTATCCTCCGAATGTGCACCACAGGCAGAAGATTCCTATCAAAGTAGCATCACAAGGCAGCCAAAATGCCACATGTCACTTCAAAAGGAAGCCAGGATGGAAGTGAAGGGCCTGCACTTGCCCCACATTTGCACGCTTCCAGACAAATCATTAACATTCCTCAACACATCATTCCAACCATACCTTCCGCTGCATCAAATCTTCTTGCTTGCTCACGTGTGTTGTTGCAATAGAATAAATCAACTATGCCTACTAAGCACTTTCTTTTCTTAAGTCTTAAGATGCTTAAATATACATTTTTAAAAGTATACTATAAACATGTTCATAATAAACTTCACAAAAGATTTTCCCACACTGAGGATATTTTCAAAACATATGCCAAATAGACGACCATTCATTTTTCTTCCATAACAAGCTTGGATTTCCAAGCTACCCTTGTCGTAAGTTACACTTTCCAGGAAAAATAAGTGAACATGTGGAAATGATGTGAATGTTTCTAGGACACTGGGGTCCATTTAGTGTACAGAAGCAATAATTTATCAAACAGGACCCAAGTGTCCAGAAAGGCCCACGGCCCCTTTCACACATGCCAACATTACTCCCCCAAGACGAGCCTATGAACTAAAAGAATCTGCACCATTAGTTTAAAAAAACGGCATGGGATGCCCTAACAGAAGAGCACCCTTCAGGAGAAGAGACACAAATACGCACAATTAAATTTCAAAGTGAACACTTGGATGAGTAGCTTTCAGAATTAAGCACTCAACGTAATGCATGTGATTTAACTTACTTGCTAACCTCATATTCGACAGGTGTGGGAATTAATTCTGTTATTTGCACCTTCCCTGATTTTAATTTGGCCAAATACTCTGTGTTACATCATTCTGTGAATCTTAGGTTACCAAAGAAAAATATCGGGGTGAAGAGTTTCTTGTTTAAACATTAAGATTCAGGGGTTGCAGAGAATGAACAAATCCATCTATGGAACGTTTCATATTCAAGAGACTAGTCTAAGTATCAAAGATCTAAGATTTTAATGTTGCCAAACTAGCTAAGAATTGACAAATATTATACTAAATTCATATGCATGTTAAAAAAACATTCCCTGTTTATAAGCAATCTTCCATATGTGTTGGATAGAAAAGCACTAAGTGATAATTGGCTGACTTCTCCAATCTGTCATTAATTGTCATTTTTAAGTTGAAATGATTCCATTAAATTTTATTTTCAGTGCTCTATATCAAAACCATTTATGAGAAAGTTTCTATTTCTCCACGAGATGTCAAATAATTTACCTAACAGTCCCATTTACATAGGATGTGACTCTATTTTTATGTAAACATTTTAGATAAATGGGCCTCTCTTATTCATCACTTGTTATTTTAAAACACTTTTACTTTTTATAAAAAATAATAAACTCACCATCCTCCCTCCCCCCTACCATGAATCTAGTTTTTCAAGGGCTAGAGTTTAGGAGTTCAGGTCTAATATCTCTGAACAAATATAAGCCCTGATTAAAACACACAGACACACACAAAGACATGATGTGAAACTTGCATGTTTTATGTTTAGTCTCTATCTATGAGTCTCAGCTGTAGGGAATCTAACCATTGGCCCAAGTTACAATGTCAAATAAACACTGGGCGAAAACTTCTACTGATATTTAATGCAGGTTCATCAAAAATACCTTCTCAAGAATAATAGAAAAGTCCAAGCTAAGTGATCTATGGCAGTGATGAACCAATTCATTATTCAAGACACTTACATGTGTTTCGTGATGACCTTTCCACAAGTTTCAGGAAAGAACACAAAACCCACCACAAAAAAACAATCTGGAATCAGAGAGCAATTTACAGAGAATTCTACATTTACAGAGAAATCACGGAAGTATGAAGGCTTGGTATAGTAAAGGTTTGAAACAATGGGATATCCCACATGAGACATACAAGTAATCCCTCCAAATAAATCTGATGTTTCAGATTATAGACAAATTCTAACATCGCCAGAACAGAATAGTCAGGTTTTATGAAGTATTGTATTTAAAAATTCAGACCAATTTCTGAGTTTCCTCCATCTAACAACACACCCCAGAGTTCAATATACTTACACTCCAGTCTGGGTCCTGGGTTTCTGGTTTTTGCAAGAGGTCTGTAAAATGTACAGATGGTAATAATCTGTGGCTTACTTCAAATCCTGACGACTGCTGCTTTTATTCTCTTGATTTCCTTTGGTGCCAAAGACGTCGTTCTAGTCCAGAGTTACCGCATGTTAAGTGAAACTGCTGTCAACATTTTATTACATTCACTACTCCGAGTTTCCTGATAGCTAACTCAAACATTAAAGATAGCTGTACTCTGTATATTTTTCAATCCTCTTCTTCTTTTTCCCTCCAAGGAAAGGTGTGGGATCTCCTTAAGCAGCCCAGAGATTTAAAGTTGTGTGTTTCCAGGCTGCATTAAAATAAATCCTAATGCAGTTCATTTCTACCTTCAGACATTTCTTCCCCTCCCTGGTTGCTCTGGCAGTGTTAATTTTCCCACACTCTCCTGTAGTGGCGAACGACTTGTCTGGGCAAGTAAGATAACACTTGGGCAGGAGATTAAAAGCCCACATTGAAGTCATTAAGGACCGACGGGGCCGGGCCCTGAATCTGCTCAGTGCAGTCTCCAAACGCCGTCACCTGACTTGAAATGCAAGGGGAAGGCCTGACAATGAAGACAATCTCCTTCCGGCATTTCCAGGACCTTGAGCCACCTGTATTTTATAGAAGAGAACAGTCCTTCAACTTAGATGCCAGACCACGGAGGAAATGCCTCACTGTGATTTCGTTTCACCTTGAAATATGGGATCTGGGAACCAGTGCTGAGGTCTAGAACTAGGGTGACCGTAAGTCCCACTCTGCCCAGAAATGTCCTGTGTGCAATCATTCCTAACTGCCTTTCCCTCTCCAAAGTGTCCCGGGTTCATCAGTAAATGACTTGCTCACCTTATCTGCAGCTTCGACCTCAGTTCTGGGAAGTACTTTACATTTGTCATATATGTTTGAAAAAGTAGTTGACAGCCATACCCTAAAATCACAAGTCTGAATAACAACTTGACCATTTTGACCATCAGGAACTTACAGCTTTCTACTCTCTACTACTTATGCTGACGCACCCTTATACCAACTTACAAAACCATTCATTTTATTAAATAGTTTTCAATTAATTTCCTCTTCCTTATTAACATAAATCTTAAAAGTTCCACCTCTAACTAAATACAGAAAAAAAGAACCTTCCATGGCTGAAGAGAATGCTGCTTCCAAGGTGCAGGGTGTGGTCAGATCGTTCAACCTAGAATTAACCTTGATGTGAGTATGATAAGACAGCGTCATCCTTTGTCTCAACCTTTCTCCCATTTGCCACATGATGAAAGAATGGAGGAGAAGGTGGCAACATGTTCTTCTTTTTTTTTTTTTTTTGAGATGGAGTCTCACTCTGTCACCCAGGCTGGAGTGCAGTGGTGCCATATCGGCTCACTGCAACCTCCGCCTCCCGGGTTCAAGTAATTCTCCTGCCTTAGCCTCCCAAGTAGCTGGGATTACAGCCACCAAGCTGGCTAATTTTTGTATTTTTAGTAGAGACGGGGTTTCACCATGTTGGACAGGTTGGTCTTAAACTCCTGACCTCAAGTGATCCACCTGCCTCGGCCTCCCGAAGTGCTGGGACTACAAGTGTGAGCCACCACACCTGGCCCTTTTGACTTTTTTAAAAAAGAAATCTCATAAGTATCAATTACTATAAATGATCATCATAAAGAATAATAAGCACACATCCTTGTCTTAAGGATGGAAAAGATGGCATTCTCCAAAAAAAATTTTTTTCTCCTTGAAGAATCTAAATAAGCTTCTTAAGCATTTAAGAAAACACAGGCTGGGTGTGGTGGCTCACGCCTGTAATCCCAACACTTTGGGAGGCCAAGGTGGGCAGATCACCTGAGGACAGGAGTTCAAGACCAGCCTGGCCAACACAGTGAAACCTCGTCTCTACTAAAAATATAAAAATACAAAAAAATTAGCCGGGCGTGGTGGTGGAAGCCTGTAATCC
>NW_012106697.1:4295500-4304303 GCF_000951045.1 Mandrillus leucophaeus | reverse complement strand
GGAAGGAAGGAAGGAAGGAAGGAAGGAAGGAAGGAAGGAAAGAAGGAAGGAAAGAAGGAAGGAAGGAAGGAGCTATTTTGGAGAAACTGGTTATAGATGAAAAACACTAGGAAAGAAGAATCAACCAGAAATCTGAGGAATCTGGGAAAAAGCAATAAAATAAAATGGAAATAAATATCACCCTTGGAGCGGCTTCTCCTTCGTGGCGCATACACAGAAACAATGTGCCGAACTCCCAACACCCTCTCCTTCGCAATCTCACTCCATCCTGATCCCGACGTGGATGGCTCCAGTCTTTATTTCTGGCTGTAGAGATCTCCCACGTCCTAGTCGCATTTAATCAATCATTAACATCTCCTCCTAGATGCCCTATGTACTCACAGGCTCAGACCCAAGGCGTTGTAGCGTCAACAATTCTTACTCTTTCTGTATTCCATATTTTAGATAAAGCCAGCCAGCTAGGCTCACCCTTCAGCATTGTCTTCTTTCCAAGCCCTATAAATGCTATCTCCAAAAGAGCTCTTGTATGTATCTCCTATGAAGCTACATCCTTTCTTCTCCTGCCCCAACAGGAAACCCCTGATCCATATGGAGTAGGTTCAGGCTAATTTCCAATCCTCAGGATCAAGTCCATACTGAGGCAGGAGGCCTTTGACTTCAGCCCACTCTGGGGTCTTGCACCAAGTAGCAGTGGCTGATAGTTCCACCCTAAAGTCTCAATTTTAGTCAAAGAGCTCCTAATTCCCCAATTCCAGGCTGCCTCCAACCCTAAATAACTGGGTTTCACGTCTTAAGCCTTGTTCCCAAGCTCCGATTTTGGTAACTGCCCAGGAAATCGGGCTCCTCCTGGGCCTGGGACTCTTGCCAATTTCCCTGCTTGGCCCTAAATTGTCCCTCTCCCGTCTCTAGTTTGATGCTTGGAATCTGCTAGCCCCTGCAAGACTGTGTTCATGCCCAGAGTTAACTAGCTATCTAAGGGCCTGGAGATTGCCACACCTGCTGTAAACTGCTTGCCAGCTCTAAATGTAACCTAAACTCCCATGAGGCAGGAGCCACAGCCAGAAACCAGGCACTCAGCAGAATTCTATTCCCTCCACCTGGGCCCCAACATGGACTTCGGGCTCCTGTTCCAGCATCTGACACACCACAGGCTTTAGCTTACTTTGGCTCAGAGTTGACACTTCTGGTTTTAACCCTATTACATGACTGTCTGTATGTTTTGTATTTCTAATCTTCACTTCTAACTCCTCAGTTCTCTAATAAAGATGACAGCTTGCTCCAATTTTGACATGGTTAGGACAAAGCAGGTACCTGGTACCCTTCCAAGCAGCCACCTCACACCCTTATTGGCCATCCCTCTTAGCTTCTATCTAGCCATCGTCCACTGCCCACCTAACAGGTATTCTTTCTTCCTGGCTTACAGAACCCTGCTCCTTTAATCTCTCGCAGGCCCTTCCCCAGCCCTGACAGAAGAATCACAGACTTGTCACGGTAATCTCTTCTTTTAGAAGAGAAGGCCACTGATGGATATAAGAGTGAGCATGTGACTTATTGATGGCTAATGAAATATAAGAAGTCTTCTGACGGGGGCTTTCTGTTCCAACTTTTTAAAAAAGTTGCCAGGAAAAGACTTTTGTATATTATGTGCCTTGAATGCAGAGATGCTATCTGGAGCTACAGCAACCATCTTGAGATCAAGAGGCAATGACGGAGAATACAGAAGCCAATATTCTAATGACAGTGAAAGAAAACGATCCATAAGACCTGAGTTCTTAACAGCATCATTAGGCCACTACTCTGGCTCTTACCTGTTCATCCCCAGGTTTCCTGTTATGCGAGTCAAATAAATTCTTATTTGTGTGGGCCAGTATCAATCAATTTTCTGTGACAGGCAACCACACACTGTCCCCTAATAAAACAGATACCTGAACTGCATAACTTTCTAGGAAGACTGTATTATGTTTTGGTGCCTGCAGCTGGGCCAGTCAATATTCCTCCATTTCCTACTCCTTTCTTCTCCTTCAATCTCTCTCCTCTCCAATTCTCTTTATACCAAAGGTAATAAGGTAGCATTCTGCACTTAGCTCACACATATGTTTTCTTTTATATACACACTATTTGTAAGGCACACGTGCACACAGTGACATCAGCGAAAATCGTGGAGTAGGGAATTCCACGGGCCTGTTCCTCCATAGAAACAGCTAATAAATGGACAAAAACTATCAAAATCAACTTAATCTGAACTCTGGAACCGGTCAAAGGTTTACAGCGGCCAGCTGAACACAAAAGAAAAAGGCAGCTGAATTTCAGTAGGAGAGATTTATGGCATTTTAACCTACGCTGGCCCCATGCTCCTCCTATCCAGTTCAATTGTGGTCTTGAAGACAGCAACCCACTTTCCTGGGGACAGTTCCTAGTGCTGGAAGGAGAGAAGACCTTGCTTTCAAATAATTGTGTTTCTTTTAACCTGTCTGGTGTCTCTGAAGGACTGATATAAAGGGCTGTAAGTTCTGAATTATTTTTGCAAATTCAGAACTTTCCCTGGGTGGTGAAGTGACTCCCAACAAACATTTGTCATTCATTAAAAGCACCTGACTTAGTTGCTAACACCTGGGGCAAAGAAATACAAATTGGGGCAAACAACAGATAGCAAAAAAACCTAAAAGGAAAGCTTAGGGAGTGACATACTTTTCCAAATAAGGACTTTGAAAAGTTCCCATGTATTCCTGGGATTCTAAAAGCCCATACACATGCTAAAGGTAGGGCACATGCTCAGAATAGACCTGAGATGGCCCTAAGCTCTCACTTCTGCCTGACTTTCAGGCTCTGCACAAGTAGGAAGTGAAGGCTAAGGCAGAGTTGGGAATTGTATGACTGAGTGTTGAAGGCATAACCTAATACACACAGCACACTGGCTCTCTGATTTTTTTTTTCTTTTTTTGTTCCAGATGTTTGAGGGAATCTTTGTCAAACTACTAAGCTAATCAAACATATGCTTCTGTGGACATACATGACAAAGAACGCAGAACTTAACAAAATTAGTTTCTAAAAGTCACTAAACAAAGAAATAGCAACCACAACAAGCAGGTGCAACAAGTCCTGAGAATCAGAAAGAATCTGACTACCCGAGCTGTCACATTACAATATTCAAAACCCAGTTTCAAAAAAAAATTACAAGGCATGCAAGAAAGTATGACCCATACACTGGAAAAAAAGAAAAGATATGAACAGAAACTGTCTCTGAGGAAGCTACTGAACTTACTAGGCAAAGATTTTAAATTGACTATTTTAAATACGTTGAAATGCTTTAAGAAAAAAACATACAAGCAACTAAAGAAAATCATGAGCATGATGTCTCACAAAATAGAGAATATCAATAAACAGGAAGAAATTACAAAAAGAAACCATAAAGAAATTCTGGAGTTGAAAAGTACAATAAGCAAACTTCACTGTATAATAGGAGATTTGAAAAGACAGAAGAAAGAATCAGCAAACTTGAAGACAGGTCAATTGAGATTACCCAATCTGAAGAACAAAAACTAAAACATGAAGAAAAATGAACAGAACCAAAGAGACCTGTGGGACACCACCAAGCACACCAACATGTGCATAAAGGAGTTTCAAAAAGGGAGGAGAGAGAAAAAGGGGCAAAACAATATTTGAAGCAATAATGGCCAAGCATGAATTTACACATTCAACAAACTCAACAAACTCCAAGCGTGATAAATTCACACAAGTCCCCAACAAGATACATTATAATCTAACTGTCAAAATATAAAAAGAGAATCCTGGAAGCAGCAGGAGAAAACAGCCTTGTCACAAGGTATACACAGTAAGATTAACAGTTAATTTCTCATCAGAAATCATGGAGGCCAGAAGGCAACAGGATGACATGCAAAGTGCTGAAAGAAAACAAACTGTCAATTAAGAATTCTATCTTCAGCAAACTGTCCTTCAAAAATGAAGAAGAAATTAAGGCATTCCAAGATAAACAAAAACTCAAGAGGGTTTGTCACCAGTAGACCTGCCCTACAAAAAATGCTTCAGGTTGAAATGAAAAAATACTAGACAATAATTCAATATGCATGAAGAAATAACACTGTTAAGTACATATAAGTGCTTATAAGTACATATAAGTACACTACATAAGTACATACAAAAATTAGTATTCAAGTATATTTGACTACTAACTCCTTTTTCTGTAAGATTTAAAAGATAACCACATAATAGTTACCAATCTATGTCAATGGGAACATATTGTATAAAGATGTAATTTATATCAATAAAGCACATATGCAGAGAACTGTAAATCTGCAGCAGAATAACAGATCGCATTCCCAAAGCATTGAATGGTGGATGGTCCCCTAGAGAAAACTTCTCTTTTTGCTGCATCCTCCACACATCACTTCTCCATTATCTTCTTGGCCTTTACAGGTATGTGAGTTTGCAACTCCCTTGTTCAAAACTGCTGCCAGATTAGCACCCTTCTGCTTAGAAGCCTCAAATGGCTCTCCACTTCCAGTAAAAAAAATTCAAGCTTTATGGCCTGGCATCAAAAACCTGGAAGATGTGTTTCTTTTCCATCTTTTTGGCCTCATCTCTAATAACTCCATGCGGTATATTCTATCTTCAAGGTAAACTGAACCACTGACCGTTCCTATTTCCATTCTTCCCATGCCATATCCCGCTTGGCTTAAGCTTTTCTGAAGCTTTTCCAGCTCTGGATGGAATGATCCTCCCCTGCCCTGAAAGTGCACAGTCCATCCATCCCTATCCCTAGTCCTTATTCCCTTTATCCATCCCCTACCCAGAACCATCTCCCCCTCTTCTGGACTCCTCTACCACTTCAGCTAAACTTCTGTGATCGTACATATTACTGCCTATTTTGTACTTACCTATGGTGGACGTTTCTTATCTCTCCTTTGTAAACTATTATAGAGCCATCTCCATGGTTTGGAAAGGTCACCTGATTGGGAATCTAAGGAGCTGTGCTGCAGGCAGCCTTGGGGAGACTATTATGTTTTCTATGTTTTAGTTTCATCATGAATGAAATGGAACAAACATCTGCTTCATGAGATTCTTAGGAGAACATAGTGATGTTATTTGTAATCTGTAAAGCACTAGGCACATGTGAAATAACGTTTTAGCCTTGGGGTCAGAGTTCATGTTTTAGTCAACTTTATACATCTAACAAAATACTCAAGACACAGTAGGTGAGGTGCTCAATACATTTTTGTAAAATGAATGAACATACTAACTCCTTGGTGAGATGAAGCTGAATCATTTAAACCAATCTACAGGCATTTTCATTAATAGAGTCCCATCTACAGTCTCTCCCAGAGGTAAATAATGAAAGAATTTTTTAAATAATTGCAATTAAATGACTCACCTTGAGTTTTAACACAATCAATGGCTTATTTTACTACTAACATGACTTTTCTGATATCCCTGAGGTAAAAATTTTCTGAACTCAGGGCTATTTTTTCACAATTCACACAATTTGACAACCAAATTGTCAAAAGTAAGAGAAAAAGAGGTGACTCCATTTAGTAAAGCAAAACGATACCCTGTTTTTATTTTTTAAAATATTTTTAATACAAAAGGACTAAGTGAGTAAAACTGATAATGTTATAGTAAAATAAATCAATGCTCACCATGGTTTCACTCAGCTACAAATGTCAGGCAACCTAAAGAGAGAAATGAGCTCTCAGGTTTGTTTTTCTAGGAAAACAATTGTTGCTTTCCTGAAGACATTTCTCAGTACCAAAATATTCAACTGCACCATGGGAATTCTCCAAGACAGTGTTAAGGGCTGGAGGAAAAACATGGCTGCCATCCTCACATTCTACTTGCGACGGGGTGTCCGTTTTCCAGAGATTTACATTCCAGAATACCAACAAATACAAACTCATCAAATTGAAAAATAATTTTGGTTTTTTGAAAAACAGTTATTAGATTGTTTTTTAAAAGATCAGAAATTCAGATTGGGTAGAAGAACCCTGGGTATAGATGCAATTAAAGAAGTAAACATTAAAAAAAAGTAAACATAATTTCTTCTGAGAATTTTACACCTACACTACATAAACTATGATTTATGTATAAAAAATTAAGTAAGTAAAAGCAAAAGTACAGAATTCTGGGTCAACTATAATCACAATTATTATAAGATACAGTGACGTATGAAGAAAAGAGTATGGATTATGGAATTAAAGACGGGTTTCTCATCCTTTTGAAATGTTCTTTCATGTTATTACCTTTATAATAACTAAAACTCAGAAGAAGAAAAAAGCCGAGAGTTTTTTTTTTTGCTAAAATCAGAAAAAATCAAAACAATATTTCATCATATGTGCAAATTATATGGAATTCAAATTTTGGCATGCACAGAGCTTTACTGGAACACAGCCACGCTCATGCGATTTCCATAATGTCCCTGGCTGCTTTCGTGCCACAGCAGCAGAGCTGAGTAGTGGTGACAGAGACCATATGGCCACAGAGCCGAAAGTATACACTATCTAGCCCTCTGTGGAAAAAGTTTGCCAACTCCTGATCTAAAGTTCAGTGCCCATGAAGGTACACAATGTTTCTGTCTACATACGTAGCTGAACAAGTCTAAAAATTGAGTGGAAATATATAGTACGTAAGTACAAAAATGATTTCATCTTCTATTTCGGTGTTTTTCACACTGAGTTCTGAGGCGTCCTACGGGTCAGGGTAACGTCTCTTTGTGAGCTGTGTGGCCAAGGTTTTGAGATTCTTCTCCTTCCCCCCAAAAAGAGTCATTCTGCTTTTATCCTTATAGATTGGGATACCACGTGCAAGTTTATTTTAAAAACATTTTTCTTTTTTTCTTTCTTTTTTTTTTTTTTTTTTTTGAGATAGAGTCTCGCTCTGTGTCCCAGGCTGGAGTGCAGTGGTGCCATCCTTGGCTCACTGCAACCTCTGCCTCCCAGGTTCAAGCAATTCTCTACCTCAGCCTCCCGAGTCGCTGGGATTACAGGCACCTGCCACTATGCTCAGCTAATTTTTGTATTTTTTAGTAGAGATGGGGTTTCACCATCTTGGTCAGGCTGGTCTTGAACTCCTGATCTCGTGATCCACCTGCCTCGGCCTCCCAAAGTGCTGGGATTACAGGCGTGAGCCACCACACCCGGACTGAATAACATTTTTATTTCAAAAAACAAAAGAGTTTAAAACCCACTGTGACCTATTTTATCTATGAGAGATGACTGCAGTGTCAAGCAAGTTTCAAAGGCCGTGTATGAAAAGGAACTATTATGAACCTAAAACCACACAAAACCGGACTGAAAACCAATCAGCGCTATTTGCCGAGCACTGTGTCGTGAAATGACACACAGGCAGCCACCATGGTGTATGAGGACCTGAGTGTTCTCACAGAGCACTTTCCTCCACCACAGCTTAACCCCATGTGCACACAGCCCTGCTGTACACTTCATTAAATATAGAAAATTACAGAGCAATTTGATTCACATTCCTGTATTATTGCCACACACCCATTTTCCTGGAGTTAGCGAAATCAAAAACTAAAGAAACTACAAACAGGGTGGTAGAGTACCTATAATTTATTTTTATAACTAATGAGCCATTAACAGGTACTTCAGGAGGTAATTAAAGGGAAATTGATAGGAGCTGACTGTGAGGCTTGAAGTTTTCATGTTTGCTTTTTTAGTAAAGCAATCGTCTTCTATACTCCATTCAAAGCATCTGAAAAATTAGTTTAGCCACGTTGTATGGAACTAGTAAACTGATATAGACTAGGTTCCATCTAAAAAAGCAGCTCTAAGACATTCCTGCAAAGACTGAGTTTTGCTGAATGCCTGGGCAGCCAGTAAGAAGACTGGCCTCTTCAACACTCAGATCAGGAAAGGTGGTAAGAGCTACTAGGGAAATGGGGAATTACCTGTGTGTTACATTTTAACGAATATATGTTGTAATGAGCATGAAAGGATCAAGTGGCTTCATTATCCATCTAACTTTTCTTACGGAGATTATATGAGGAAATTCATGACTTAAGCCACACACTGGCAAGAACACAGCCCTTGCTGAAAGTAATGCCAATATTCAGAATTCCACAGTCAAGTTTTTTTTTTCCCATATAAATGACTCTTTGAAATTGCATGACTCTATGAGAAAACTAAATTCTCACCATAAGTATTTACCTTACCCACTATTTTCCAATATCTTGATTATGCAAAGCCAACTTTGTATTTGTTTTCATCGTTCATCCAATGAGAAATTCCTAAAACAAGAGTTGCTCTGTATAATCATCTGGTATATATTTTGGAATGCCTTAATTAGTTGTGTATTTTTTTTCTGCCTCTATTTTCCCAACTTCTTACCTATTCTAAAAAGTTGTTTTAAATGTTCAAAAATAGTGAGCAAGGCAACTTACAAATGAACCTCATTTTAAAATAAGAAGCAGGCTGGGCACAAGAGATTAAGAAAGAAATCGCATGCTACCAAGGGTTCTGATTATTTCATAATACTAAGGCACAGCACAGTGGCTCAAGCCTGTAATCCCAGAACTTTGGGAGGCTGAGGAGGGAGGATCTTTTGAGGTCAAGACCAGTCTAGGTAACCTTGCAAGCTCCTATCTCTCTGAAAATGAAAAAAAAATAATAATTAGCCTGGTATGGTGGCATGCACCTGTAGTACTAGCTACTCAGGAAGCTAAGGCTCCAGTAGGCTATGATCGCACCTCATACTCAAGCCTAAGCAACACAGCTAGCACCTGTCTCTTAAAAAGTACATACATACATACATACATACATACATACATACATAC
>NW_012106697.1:4292091-4294379 GCF_000951045.1 Mandrillus leucophaeus | reverse complement strand
CACACACACACACACACACACACTCTATGAAAAACAAACAAATCCTTGCACACTGAGTCTTCACAGACCACAGGCCTTTGTGTTACTTGAAGGCAACATTTTACAAAAGGAAAAACAAACAAAACCCTTAGAGTGTTGGCCAAAACTCGCTACAAACTCAGTATCACCAATATTTGGAAATCCGAAAGTTTATCATTTCATAATTCATGTTTAAAAGTTATATGGATTCTTTACTCATGCAATCTGCGTAACATTACGTGCTACATCACCATATGTAACTTATGGGAACCAAAACAACTCACATATATTTCAAATTCTTTCCATTATTAATTAATAGAAATTATCAGAATGCTCGAAAAAGAACATGAAATGCAAAGTCAAGAGGACGCGGTTCGCGTTCTGGCCTCATTCACTCACTCTGTTCCCTTGCCGTGTAGGCTTGCACAGTCACTGTAACTTTCTCAACTGCAAAATTAGGGACCTGCATGGAGAAATCCCCTCAGATTTCCTGTGGTGCTAATGTCGGTTGTTCTAAAAGGAAAAGCAGATGAGCCACAACTTTCCATTTCCCTCGTTCATGGTGCCCTCAAGTGGTTCAGAGTAAAAATAAACTTTTGTTGTGTGTGTGTTTTAATTCTTGCCTATATGTAGGAGAACGTTAAAGTCAGTGGTACCTGAGCTTTTTGGATCAGTGTGATGGTTAATTTTATGTGCCAACTTGGCTAGGTCACGGTACCCACATATTTGATCTGACAGCTAGATGTCTAGATGTCTCTGTGACTGTCTTTCAGATGACAATAACACTTAGCCAGTAGACTGTGAATAAAGCAAATTGCCTTCTATGATATGGGCGACCCTCATCCAATCAAAGGCCTTAGGCGAAAAAGACTGGCCGGACGCGGTGGCTCACGCCTGTAATCCCCAGCACTTTGGGAGGCCGAGGCGGGTGGATCACCTGAGGTCAGAAGTTCAAGACCGGCCTGGCCAACATGGCAAGACCCTGTCTCTATGAAAAACACAAAAATTAGCTGAGCGTGGTGGTAGGCGCCTGTAATCCCAGCTACTCGGGAGGCTGAGGCAGGAGAATCACTTGAACCAGGGAGGCGGAGGTTGCGGTGGGCCAAGATCGCGCCATTGCACTCCAGCCTGGCAACAAGAGCGAAACTCCATTTAAAAAAAAAAAGACTGACTTCCTCAAGGAAGAGGGAACTCTGTTAGCCGATTGCCTTTGGACTGGATCTTCAGCACCGACTCTTCCCTGGGTCTCCAGCCTGGCCAGCTGTGTGTGTGTGTGTGTGTATGTGTGTGTGTGTATGTGTGTACACACATCTTACTACATCTTATTGGTTCTCTTTCCCTGGCTAGTACAATCAGTGATTCTCAAATGCTTACCAGAAACTGCTCGTACATACCTCTCTCCAAAGTGAAGACTTCTGCAAGAAATGAGACTCACTGGCGATGAGTGTGCAACCACACGGAGAAGGTGGAGGCAGAACAAAGGCTTCAGAGTCACTCTTGTATAGAACTAAACAAGGCACACTCTCCTCAACAGTCAGTCTCCACCCATCCACAGTGGGTGCCCCAAAGGTGGGGGCTGCAGAGAGAGGCCAAACGCCCAGAATGGGAAGCACAGTT
This sequence comes from Mandrillus leucophaeus, assembly GCF_000951045.1. Lineage (NCBI taxonomy): Eukaryota > Metazoa > Chordata > Mammalia > Primates > Cercopithecidae > Mandrillus > Mandrillus leucophaeus. The sequence continues at coordinate 4,292,744 of NW_012106697.1, read as the reverse complement.
CTGAGCAAGAGTGTTACTGTGCTGCTTTAAGGACATGGGGGCCGACACCCTGGCAGGGCGGTGGCGAAACTCTCACAAAGTAATCTGGCCATTTGTGATAAGCACCTTGATTTGCTCATATCTTTGATGTAGTAGTTTCATTTTTATGTAAATAACAGATTTATCAACAAGATTTATATAAATATGTTCATCTCAATGTAATTTATAATAAATCTCAAAATGATCTAAAAGTAATGAAATAAAGCGAGATATACCCATCAATGTATTGTTTATGGTCATTAAAAATATTTGAAATATTTTATGTATTTATTTATGTAATAAATTTCATTTAATTATTTAAATATTTCAATATATTTATTGAATGTATTTAAATATATCAATAAATTAATAAAAATAATAAATTAAATACTAAAAATCTATTTAGTCAATATATTTATTGAAATATTTAAAGAGAAAAAAGGAGATAAATGTAACATATTTTTACTGTAAAAATTATGACTAAATGTAAAAGTGATGATTTTCTGTTTTAATTTTAAGTATTTTTCTACCTGAACCACAATGAATATGTGCTGTTTCAGAACTCAAAGTAAAATTTTTCTAAAAACATGAGTGCCACTGGAACAGACACCCACAGCTGCACACCCACGTCCATA
>NW_012106697.1:4272884-4292041 GCF_000951045.1 Mandrillus leucophaeus | reverse complement strand
TACCTGATGTAAATGACGAGTTGATGGGTGCTGACGAGTTGATGGGTGCAGCACACCAACATGGCACAAGTATCCATATGTTACAAATCTGTACGTTATGCATATGTACCCTAGAACTTAAAGTATAATAATAATAAATAAATAAAAATAATAAATTAAATACTAAAAATCTATTTAGTCAATATATTTATTGAAATATTTAAAGAGAAAAAAAGAGATAAATGTAATATATTTTTACCGTAAAAATTATGACTAAATGTAAAAGTGATGATTTTCTGTTTTAATTTTAAGTATTTTTCTACCTGAACCACAATGAATATGTGCTGTTTCAGAACTCAAAGTAAAATTTTTCTAAAAACATGAGTGCCACGGAACAGACACCCACAGCTGCACACCCACGTCCATAGCAACATCATAGCCAAAAGGTGGAAACAACTCAAGGGTCCATCAACAGATGGACAGATAAACAAAATTTTGTATACACATAAGATGGAGTATTTATTATTCATCCTTGAAAAGGAATGAAATTTTAATATGTGCTACAACATGAATGGAGGCCGGGTGCGGTGGCTCACGTGTATAATCCCAGCACTTTGGGAGGCTGAGGCAGGGGTATCACTTGAGGCCAGGAGTTCGAGACCAGCCTGGCCAACATGGTGAAACCTTGTCTCTACCAAAAATACAAAAATTAGCCAGGCGTGGTGGTGGACGCCTATAATCCCAGCTACTCGGGAGGCTGAGGCAGGAAAATCGCTTGCACCCGGGAGGCAGAAGTTGCAGTGAGCCATGATTGTGCCACTGCACTTCAGCCTGAGTGACAGAGAGAGAGACTCTATCTCAAAGAAAAAAAAAAAAAAGAGCAAGGACTTTGAAAATAGTGTGCTTAGTGAGATAAGCCAGATACAGAAGGCCAAATACTGTAAGATTCCACTTATAGGAAGTACCTAGAATAGGAGAGTCCATAGGCAGCAAGCAGAATAAGGGTGCCAGGGGATGGGCGTTCTTATTTAATAGATATAGACAGTGGTGATGGTTACAGGACATTGTGAACGTATTTAATGTTATTGAATTGTGCACTTGTGAATGATTTAAATGATCTATACTAAGGGTTATGTATATTTTACCACAATTAAAAATACAGGGAATGGCCTGGGATGCTCTTCCCACTCCCCGAGAAAGCTCCAAGGATCCCCCTTTCTGCTCCCAGAAGTCTTTCCTCCTGCTAATAATCTCAACAGCCCAGATGTCAGTCTATGTGTTTATCCCCACTCTTGTACAGTGCTACCTGGATGAGCCCTAAGAAGCAGGGATGTGCTCTGATTAATCCAGCATAAGCAGCACACAGCACAGTACTGGCACACAGTAGGTACTCAAAACACCGTTTTCCTGGAATTACTATATAAAAGACAGAAAAGACAATCCATTCCAAGGTGTACCAAACCTGTTTAGTTGAATTAGAAGCAAATATTCCAGATGAATCTTAAGTGTCCTTAAGTGAAGTTTTGTAGTTCCACTGAGCCACAATGAGATTTCCAGGAAATATCAGAGTGTCTAATAGCATCCCCGCTTTTTCACCTTCATGAGGCTGTCACGAGAAGTCACTGACCCTGCCATGAAATGGGAGCTGGTGACTGCGATGGACACTGCTGATGCTCACTAATACCAGGTCACCCCTTCCCAGGACATGGAAGACTACACTTCCCAGGTCCCTTCCCATTGTATGGGGCCATGTGATGGGGACAATGGCTGAAGCATCAAAAAGCCCCTGAGTCCCCTCAACATTGTTGACATTCATGGAAAGCAGAGTTGTGCCCTAAGATTGCAGCAGCCTGGACCACAGACTGTGCATGAAGAAGAAATGGGGCTTAATGTGTTAAGCCACTGAGATGTGACTTCGGCATAAAACAGCCTATGCTGCTAACGTAGTGACACTCCTTACGTTTATTTTCAGTGGTCCTCAGGCCGCTGTTACTGCTGAGACCCGCTATACCACAACCAGATCCATCAACTTGCAGGAGGGGATCTGTGGTGTAACCTCAGAGGATAAAGCAATCCTCACAAGCTACGAGAAGAAGAGTCCAAACAACAAATAGCAAAGTCAATGACTCTCACAATGGGCAAAGGATTTGAACAGACATTTCTCCAAAGGCTATGATAAATAGCCAAAAAGCAAAAAAAAGACGTTCAGCATCATTAGTCGCCAGGAGATTGCAAATCAAAACTGCAGTGGGATTCCATTTTCCACCCACTAGGATGGCTCAGATTTTTTTTAAAAATGGCAGTAACAAGTGTTGGTGAGGATGTAGAGGAATCAGAACCCTTATGCAATGCTGGTGAGATTGTAAAATGGTACAGCCATGTGAGAACAGCCTGGAAGTCCTTCAAAAAGTTAAACAAGGAGTTACCACATGACCCAGCAATTCCGCTCCTAGGTGTATACCCAAGAGAAATGAAAACATACATCACACAAAGACTTGTATGGGAATGTTTGTAGCTGCATTACTCTTAACAGCCAAACACCGGAAACAAGTCGACCCAGATCTTTCCCCTCACAGACCCCATAGGAGGTCTACAGGGAGGTGTGACTAGCTCTGCATTTCTGGAGTCACACAGTAGGCTGGTGGCAGAGCCAATTCCAGTGTTCTTTCCATTACAAAAATTTGCCTCCAGTAACAATGTGAGGAACAGTAAGAGGAAGAGATTGAAAACAGGTGGACATTAATTAATTAATATATTTTAAACCTATGACTGGACATTAATTAATTAAGGTAAAATCTATTGGTTGCCAGGCACTACGCTGAAGTTTTAGGACATTATTATCTTCTTTGCCTATTCTCAGATGAAAAAGCTGAAGTTCAAAAAAAAAATTGGTAACTTGCCTGGTCATGTAATTGTTGAGAAGAGCTGGAATTCAATCTCAGCTATGCTCTGCTTCAAGACACTATGTTTCCTCTCCACGACACTGTATTGCATCCAACTCTAAAGATCTTCTGCTCTGTGCATCCTTCCTATCCACCGTAGCCTCAACATTGGAAGATTCTTGGTTCATCCACGGGTTCCCCAGAGCACGTGGCCCACATCTCACTGCCTCGGGAACCCTGCATCACAAAGATTACCTGTCTCTTCCACCATAAACTTGAAGCTTCTTGAGGTAGGAATCTCAGTTCCTAGCACAGTGCCTGACACAGAGTAAGTGCTAAGTATTGCTTGTTGAATGAGTAAATGGAATGAACGAGTGCGTCACACTGAAATTCAAGGCAAGCAGCCAATGTTTAAGAGACTTTGTGTTCTCTTTGCCTAATATGACTATCATTGTAAGACCAAAAGAACGTGGAATACCCACAGATCTTCATGACTTCTGAGAGACAACTGGGAAATATAAAGAAGTTGCGGCCACCAGCCTTCCTTCCCTTATATAAATGCACAGAACCTGGGTGTTCCATGCCACTGACTCACACGAGCCAAGACGGCAGCCTGGGAGCCATTCCAACTCCGCACCTCTCCCACCTCCACTCCGCCTCCTGCTTGTGCAGACTGTAGGAAGCGTGTTAACCTCTCACAACAAAGATTGCTTGGTTGCCAGCAGATCCAGGCTGCTCTGGCTGGGAAAATAAGCCACAAACAAGGTAGCCACAGGTTGATCAACTGCCTAACAGGCTGTGTGGTGCAAAACTTCAGAGATCCAAAATGGCCTGTGTGAAGCATGGGGAGTATTCAGAAACCTATTAAGTCAAAACACATTGATTACTACAATATTTTGGGACCACGCCAGGCTGTGACAGAGAAACAAAAGGAAGATCAGTGAACACTTTACTGCTGATGGAATGCTCCTCTCCTGGGAAGCAAGTAACACTGCTGTAGCCATTCTACAGATGGAGAAGCTGAGGCTTGAAGAGATCCAGTGGCTTGCCAGAAAAGGCTGGTTCTAAGAAGGAGAAATACACTTATGCCTGGATCTTGTGACAACACCTTCTCACATTCTTTCTACCTGCTTTGGTAAAACTCTGCTATGCTTGGAGTGAAAAAAAAAAAAAAAAAAAAAAAAAAACCTCCTGCAGATATATAAAAACCTGTATCATTATCATCAGCCCTGATCCCGCCTTGCCAATGCTATTTCTCTGTAGCAAGCACTTGAAACCATTTCTTCTGACATACCACCGTTTGTATTTGGATTTCTTCAGAATGTTTCCTCTCTAACCTGAAGGTCTCAAAGGGGTGGGATATAGAGAAGAGATTAAGGAATGTTTGATCTTTTATGCGCGAAAATATCCAGGCTATGAGCTTACCTGGGGAAACAAGTTTTTAAGAGTAATTCAAAAACCCCCACCAGTTTCATCATTACCAAGCAGAGTTAGACATTCTTTGATGATGCTAGACCTGAGCGCTCTGCTAAGAAACCACAAAGGGAATCCTGACAGGTCACACCATAATCACGGGGCAGGTTGCAAAGCACAAAAGCTCCTACAAAATCAGGAAGAGTCTGGACTTGACTTCTTGCAAGTGGTTGTTAGGTAATGAAAAAAGAACTGTCGCTGAATTTAGAAAGACGATCAAAGTTCAAACTTACGGAACCATGTCCATTTCACAGGGGAAATTTTAGGTAGACTATTGCCAAGGATAATCCATATTTGATAACAGATTAGCAAAATATTCTTAATAGCTAACTAATATTCCCATTGGAGATTGAAAAACATCAGCATGCCGTAACAGGTTTTGATGGAATCTGTAGTGTTTGGTCTGCAGAGGTGAAGTTAAAAGGAGACATCACTGTTCCTTAAATATATATGAAGGGATTGTGTATAAAGTCAACCTCATCTTCATTTTAATTGAGCAGAGAGTCAGAGGAAAAGCCTAACAACAGTAAGAGTAAAAGCCAGTTATAGGCCAGGTGCCGTGGCTCATGCCCTCCCAGCACTTTGGTAGGCAGAGGCGGGCAGATCACTTGAGGTCAGGAGTTCGAGACCAGTCTGGCCAACATGGTAAAACCCTGTCTCTACTAAAAATACAAAAATTAGCCAGGCATGGTGGCGGGCTCCTGTATTCCCAGCTACTTGGGAGGCTGAGGCAGGAGAATTGCTTGAACCCAGGAGGCAGAGGTTGCAATGAGCCCAGATATTGTCACTGCACTCCAGCCTGGGTGACAGAGCAAGACTCCGTTTCAAAAAAAAAAAAGAATCAGTTATAGGCTACTAAGAAGCTGCTGAATCTAGCTTTCCAGAGTTTTAAAAACTGGATGAAGTATTACATTCCTTAGATAATTTCAATAGTATTTTCTAACAGTGATAAGCATATAACTAGGTGCCAAAATGGGGTTAGTAATGTTTAGTCACTGCTTTCAGAAACAAATAGAAATGAATGAGTTCCAGGGACGGGTGTGGTGGCTCCTGCCTGTAATCTCAGCACTTTGGGAGGCCACAGTGGGTGGATCACCTGAGATCAGGAGTTCGAGACCAGCCTGGCCAACATGGTAAAACCCCATCTCTACCAAAAATACAAAAATTAGCCAGGCGTGGTGGCGGGCACCTGTAATTTCAGCTACTCGGGAGGCTGAGGCAGGAGAATCACTTGAACCCAGGAGACGGAGGTTGTGGTGAGCCAAGATCGCTCCACTGCACTCCAGCCCGGGCGACAAGAGTGAAACTCTGTCTCAAAAACGAATAAAAAAATAAAAAAAGAAGAAGAAGAAATGAATGAACGGGAGAATTCACCAGAGGAAGCTTCGGGGAGGGGGCGAGGAGGGGACTAAAGGCTGGAAACAGAAAAAATTGGGGCAGAGCTGTCCCAGGAGAGAAAAGAGGAAGCACAAAGCCTCGGAAATGAGGCCAGGGTGTGTTTAGAGCCACCCAGACAGAAACTAACGCAGACAAGCTTAACAAAATGTATTTATCTATGTATTTATTTTTAGTGTTTTTTTGTCTATATCCACGGGGTACAAGTGCAGTTTTGCTACCTCATCTATCGCATGGTGAAGTCAGGGCCCTCAGCGCGTCCATCACTGACAAAATTTACTTTTAAGAATTATACAGCACAGCAGATTTTTTATAAACTAGAAGTTGATTATTTACTGTACCACAAAATTCCAATATCTAGCAAAATATTTCTAGACCGTCCTTTTCCCCATTATTTAAGTTTGATATTCACCCCCCCCCCAAAAAAAAAAAAAGGTACATAGTTCTAAACTTTCCATCAGGGTTTCCTAATGTTCATGGTCCACACAATTATTTGTGTTTTCTGGTACTGCCTAACCATCTGTTTCCTGATTGGGGGTTGCAATTTGGCAACGTCTATAACATAGGATTCCAAGTTCAAGGCAAAATTGGGGGCAGAAATGAGGAAAGGCAAAAGAGCCACGCTTCTTTCCTGCCACAATTTTCCTTACACGTGTGCAATTTCTGTGGGTGTGTTTCGTACAGGACAACCTTTTTAACCTACTGTATCCTGCCTTTCAAATCGTCTTCTCTCCCGTAGACCTTTAGCAATAAACAACTCTCACTGAAATCTTCCATCCCCCACCGCCCCCCTCACCCCTCCACACCCACCAGGAAAGAGAAAAGCCAACACCCTCCAAGGCAGCTGCTCAGGCCCAGAGTTCAGCCCCATGTAGTGCTTGGCCTAACCCAGAATCCCAGGACTCTCCTACGGCCAGCCTAGGAAGGATCTAAACACCAAATGGTGCAACTTTGAAACTGAAAACTGTTCAACCATATACAGCTAACCAAAAAAAAAAAAAAAAAAATTCTCAAAACGCAGACATGCCAGTTACAACCTTTGAAAACGTTTTGCACAGCATCCTTACCCGGTCTTCCCCTCTTGGTGTGGATCAGGTGACCCTGAGACCGGAACAAATGTCCTATTGTTGGAGGCGGGCCCTTAATGACTGCTTTTCAGCTGAGAGTAAAGTTCATGACTAATTTCTTTTCAATGAGCCATTGGCCGATGATGAAAGATATGTTTTCCACCTCAAGCTAATTTCAACCAACAGATATACCCTATATCACCGTCAAATACACCCTCAGCTAACCCCCACACAAGGAGCGGCTACCAGCCAGGCCAGACCAGCTTTGTGCAGATAAAAAGGGCAGGGTCAATGGTAAAGCCAGTTTGGGGTCATGGCCAAGGTCAAAGGATAAGAACCCTCACAACCATCTCTCCCAGTCCTGGCACAGAGGACTTCACTGGACACCCTCCTTCATCCCACAGAAGGACACAGCTGTAGCTGCATTTTATCACCCAGTAGAATTCAGAAAACAAGAAAACACCCATAGTAGCAATCTCTCATTGCAGCTAGAATGTAATTCAGTCAACTGAGAGTATAAAAACCCCCAGTGCTTGCATTTGGCCAATGAGGGGGAATTCTTTTAATTATAGTTAGAACACTATGTTACTCTTAGCCCAATTTTCTACTGTGTGCAAGGAAAGTAGGTTAGCAGAAAAGCAAATAACAATGCACCAGGTGACCCTAAATACCTTGTTAGCGGGGAAAGTGAGATTAGTTCTGCTCAGACACCGGACATAGCCCCACCTCCCTGAGACACTGTGCTCAGGGCCATGTAAAAATCCATTGACAGCCCAGAAATCGTCACAATCAGCATAACTTCAGCAACAATGCAGTAAAGATCTAAAGGATGCACCAATTCTACCCTATCACTCATACCCGCAAGAAGAGGGAGCAGGCCCAATAATGGCCATCTTCAGCATTCCATGAGGAAACGTCTCTGAAACACCCAGCACACAGAGCCGATGCTCAGTCAGTGTTCACTTTTCTTCATGTCTCTTTGGGAGTATAAGTTCCTTGGCCAGGAGAGGAGAATTATGCTGTTTCATTTCCAATACAAAACAGAACATCTAATTATAAAGTTCATTACAATCAGGATCCGTTAGGTGCATTTGGTTGCAAGTAACAGAAACCTCAAGTCAAGCTGGCTTAAAACTACAGGGAACAATGTATTGATTGCTCTATCTGTGAACTCCTGAGGTGGGGCGGGAATTGAAGGCCCTGGCCCGTGGCTAAGACAATGTGACCAAGGGCTGATTTCCATAAGAAATTTAAAGTGTACTGTGTTACCTAAACTGGTGACTTATAGTTTAACACAAAGACATAAGGGAGACGTGTAGCCAAATGCAAAGAGAATGAGGAGCATTAAATAATCTTGCGCACAGAAGTTTTCTAGTTATGTATAACAGTACCCTAGATTCTGGAGGTTGGAAAGGCCTGCAAGTGTGACAAAGACAATCAAATGACAATGGATTAGAAGTTTCAACAAAAAGGGAAAGGAAATGGCTTTTTCCACATTCTCTCTTATGTTCTTTATGCTACTACTGCAACTCACAATCCCACCACAGTCTTAAAGAATGTTGAATGTAAAGATGAATGTTTTTAATTTTTCAGAAATAAGAATGTGTATGTTTCTAAGCATAGTAGATTAATTAAATGCCTCACAAAAAATCTTGTAGTTTCATTGTTCAGTTTCAAAAATAACTTACAATGAACATTAAAAATAATTCAGATATAAGTCAAATATAATTTCTCTCATCAAAGAAAAAGATGATAGATTTTTAAAAACAGAAGACCACTTTCTTTGGATAGGAAGAGCAAAAGTTTATTTCTAAATTCTCTTGTTTCTTAACGCTAATTGGCAAAATATCTGCGGAGAAAATTAGTCAACTTTATAAATGCTGCCATAAAACAGCTGAAATCAGCAAATTGCTAATCTCCTGGTTGGCACCAAAGCCAAACTGCTTTCCTTCTTCTGCCTGTTACAACTTAAATCTACCTGACGAAAGGCATGCGTCTGCAGCAGCAGGTCTGGTGTCCGTGGTAGAGTTTTTGCAAGACACCCATGATTCCCTGTCTAGTTTTAAAGTGTGATCTTGGTTAAATACAGAAAAAAACTCCATCAGGCTCAAGGTAAATCACAATACTTTCAATTTGGCAAGGTTCCCCCCAAACAAAGTGATGAATAATTTCAAAGCAAACAGACATATTTCACAGAAGTTCATTTTCCCAGTTCTCTGAATGTTGGCTCGTTTGTCAAGACATTTTCAGTACCAAGAGCCAGCCTGAATAATAAAAGCATGTACCTAAAAACTTAAATCTGTCGCCTCTGGGATTACGCCCTCAAAGCATGGGTTTACCCCACCGCATTCTTTTACTTGACTCAAACACACTGTCATCACTCAGTACACCTCCCCAAGTCTCCGACCTTTTTTAATAGAGGGGTGAAAAGTCAACGTAACAACTGCTAAGAAAAATCAAGTGGAAGGGTAGAGACGAAGACTGAAATGCAGGAAATGGACAGGTTGGACTGAATATGACTGAAGAATCTAAACACATACCCCAAGCCACACCCATCCTCTTTTCCTGGGGCTGTTTCTTCCTCCCACCTTCCCCAGCCCTGTCAAGACTCTACCATTGTGTCACTCACCCAAACTTACGACTTCACAGGCAAAATGCACCAACACCCTCTGCCAGTTTCTGAGTCTACCCGGTCATCACAGCCAGCTGGCAGTTCCTTGGAAATCTCTTTCTCCAGCCTCAAAACGTGCCTTGCAAAACGTGGGCACAATAAACATGTGCTGAATAAAGTGCAACAAGCACACAACCTTTTCAGGTACTTTGCTTTAAAAATTCATTCGCAAGCATAGGCTGTCTTTTGTTGGGATCCCAATTTGAACAAATGAACTGCAAAAAAATGTTGATGCAAACATCAGAGAAATTTAAACACAAACAGGATAGCTGGTATTAAGGATTACCAATAATATATTTTTAAGTCTGACAATGGCATTGAGGTTATATACTGAGGGAATAAACTTTGTTTGGGGGGTTTTTTGGGGGTTTTTTTTTTGTTTTTTTTTTTGGCAGGATTTCATTTTGTCACCCAGGCTGGAGTACAGTGGTGTGCATAGCTCACTGCAGCTTTGAACTGGGTTCAAGCAATCCTCCTGCCGCAGCCTCTCGAGCAGCTGGGACTACAGACACATGACACCACTCCTGGCCCATCTTTTTGAAATATATTTACAAAATATCTACAAGTTAATTGTAAATACAATTGCTAATGTGTTGTATTTACAATGGTGTGATGTCAGATTTGTTTCAAAATAACCCAAAATGAAGACAGAGGTGGCAGCACCAATGAAACAAGATGGGCATGTGTTGATTACCATTAAAGCTGAGTAAAGAGGAACTCATTCTATCATTCCCTCCAGTTGTTTGTTTTTTGAACTTTTTCTTTTTTTTTTTTTTTAGAGATAGGGTCTCATTATGTCACCCAGCCTGGAATGCAGTGGTATGATCCCAGCTTGCCGCAGCTTCAAACTCCTGGGTTCAGGCAATCCTCGCACCTCAGTCTCCCTAGTAGACTACAGGTGGGTGTCACCATATGTGGCTAATTTTCTCATTTTTTGTAGACTAGGGTCTTGCTATGTTGCCCAGGCTAGTCTTGAACTCCTGGCTCAAGTGATGCTCCCTCCTTGGCCTCCCAAAGAGCTAGGATTACATATGTGAGCCACCACACCCACACTACTCCATTTATATAAATGACGGACATTTTTCATAACAATAAAATAGGGGTTATTTTTATTTCAGTGCTATAAGAATACAGCGGTTGCAGCCCAGACTTTCTGAGTTCAAATACTAACTATACTACATAGCGGCTAGGGGACCTTGGGCACCTAACCACTCTGTGCCTCAGTTTCCTCAGATGGTGTTAACAGCAGACCCAACCTCAAAGTTCTGTTGAGAAGATTAAATAAGTCATGTTATATGTAATGCCTGGCATATTGTAAATACTTATAAATTTGCTATTACTATTATTACTATAACCACTACTACTATCACCGCCTTTTGCATTATGATTACCTGTTGAGCAGCAAGCTCAATGCTGAGATCAGAGAGGAACATAGAACACAGCCTTTCTCTTTTGAGGGTCCTTGGTCCAGCTGGGGATTCCAGACACACGGAAAAGAAAGAGAAATAGCATTTGTCCAAACACTTTCTATGTAGTGGGCACTGTGTATTCTCTCACTTAAGCCTCCCCAAACCCTGTGGGACGGACTCTACAGTCGGGAAAACTTAAGTTGAGGGCCATGATGTGACCTGCCAGGGCCACATTGCTAGCAGGCTGCCGTCCCAGGGCTGTGTGATGCCAAGCTCCTGCTCTTTCGACAAGCTAATGGCTCTTATTTGAAAGAAGTGAAGTGGTGTAGAGAATACAGGCCATGGAAATGGAAAGCAGAGAGGTTACCACTTACTCAGCAGGGAGGTGAGAGTGGCAGGTTTCACAGGGAAGATGAACTGTGCCTCGAAGGCCAGTGATGGGGACAGGGAGTCGCTGGAACCAGAGGCTGCCTGGGTATCCCCTGAGATAGATGAGCAAGTCATTCTCCGGGGAACAGGTTCACTGATGAGGACAGTGAGGAGCAAGGCTCAGGGAAACCATGGAGGGGTCAGGACTACCAGTGGCGATGAGAACAGAAAGAAGTGCCCCAACAGAAAGGAAAAAAGACCAACACCAGATGGAACTTGGCAGCTGAGTCTGTTTTCTCAAACGCGGTCCTCGAATCTGCACTGGAATCATCTGGGGAGCAAAATGAAAGTGAAATGCAGGTTCCCAGCCCCACTCCTGGTCTGCTGAGCTGGAGTCCTGGGAGTGGGGCTCAGGAGTCTGTGTTTTAACATGTTCCCCTGATGAGTCCTTTGTGCACTAAAAACTGAGAACCTCTAGATTAGACAAACAGGAAAGAGCAAACGAGGTGATAGATTACCCAAAGGTTTCAGCGACTGCAAATGCTGTCGATTTTCAGCTCACAGCCAACGACCCTTCTCGCGCCTTCCCCCCACCATTTGCCAAACTGACTGCCGTACTCGTTCCCAGACTACACTTCCCCAAACACTGCTTTTATCACGCCCCGCCTGTGCTCGGGAGCCTAGAGCAGCTTTCCACTGCTCGAAGCATTAAATCAGAACCCCGCCCCGGCAAAGTTCAGCCCCAACCGCCTCGAGCTGCCGACCCTGCCTCCTGCTCCACTAGGTCTAGGGTGCCCCCGCCCTGTCAAGCTATCCTCAGAAAATAACAATGGAAGCCCGCGCCCAGGGCTTCACCACGAGTCCTGGGACACAGGGACAGACAGGGAGGGGTTGGGTGCTGCACCCACGTTGGCAGGACAGAGGCACGGACACATGCACACCTACAGTGAGGGTGGCTGCCTGCGCTCAGGCCTGCGGGAAGCCCCTCTCCACCCTCTGAAGGTTGCCTGCCACCCAGTGCAAGCCTGTTTTGCGGTCCAGGGATGCTAGGAGATGGCACGAGCTGGCTGCTGCCATCCCCACCACGTGCTGCACGCAGGTCAAGGGATGGCCCAGCTGTGTGAAAGCTGACCACCCCGACCCACCTGCCTCCCAACCTACTGCTTGGGAGGCCTCATCAGCTGCGTCTCCCTTCTAAGAACACGTCCTTCCTTCCTCTCCCACAGCCTCTCCTCCTCCTTGTGCATAATTAGCTCAAGATCCTCAAAGCAAAATAAGCTGGAAGAATGTCCCAGCTGTCCTCATGGTGGACCTCAGACTGTCCACCACGACCTCCTGACACCATGGGGTGACCCTGGACACTCAGTCCTAGCTCTGCCTCTTTTCAGCAAGTGTCTTTGATGAGCAGCCTCCTTGATCCTTAAGAGCCAAGGATTATCCACCATGTTCCTCCCTGATCCCCAAGCCCAAGATTGTGTGAGGAGACAGGGGACATGGGGACATTCCAATTGTGCAGGCCAAGAAAAGAACACACTTGTGATTGCACACTTAGCCGTCCAGGACAAGGGTCACGACTGAGCTCTATCGGTCCCCTCCCTTCATGAGCTCACAGCACTTGCCTGGCAGCCCCCATCCGGACGCTTAACCCCCCGCCGCAGTCTGCTGCCCTGCGTGTCTAGGGAAGCCCTGAGTCCTGAGCAGCCGGAACTAAACGCCTGATGTCTCCTGCCTCTCCCGTGGTGCCCAGTGTGGGCGCATCACATAATACGTACTAAGTAAATGCTCTCTTGGTTCAGATTCTGTCATTTTCACAAAATGCACATTTTACTCTGTGCTTCCCTCAAAAGTTTATCCCATGTCAAATAAATATAATTTCTGTTTACCAGTTTACAGCGAATTAAGAAACTTTTCTACACTCACACAATAATATCTTTGTGGTTGTGTATTTGAGAAGCCTTCAGAGTTCATCCAGATGGCTGGCCGCTCCCATTCCCCTCTCTCCAGCACGCCTTTTCAAAGCAGATGTAACTGAAATTTACCTATGGAAATTATCCAAGGCCCATGGCCTAGGAAAGTAAAATAGGCTTAAATGAAAATAGAATGTCAGCAAGAAATAATTTATAATAAAATATGAGGAACATTAGAAGGTGGTGAGAATATTTTATTAGCTTTATGACCCAGATAAAAAAGTTGCTATGAGGGTCTCCCTGCTTAAATTATCCTATTCTGGCCAGTATGAATTTATTATCACATTGTTTTAATCCCAAAATTATTTTAAAGTAGGTGACAGTTTATGAGCTGAAGCTCAAAAAAACCCTTGTATGTATAAAACTGCTGAATTGTTCTAACATCTGATGCCTTCCCAAGTTTGCAATAACACCACAAAATGGATCTCATAAAAGCCACTTTTCACAGAAAGTTCAGTAGCTGATTTTACAAGATGCATGACTACACATGTCTGCGTATCTGGGAGAAAGATCGAGACCTGAAGCCACATTTGAAGGACAAGATTGCCTTGTTGTACTGTTTTTAACGTATGCTGTACATTATGCTTGACAATAGCTGAAATGTGCCAAAGAACAAAATCCCTGCCCTAGAGGATTTACAGTCTAGAGGCACAGATGTTAAGAGCCAAGGAAAACGCCAGGGAAGTTGTGGAAGTCTCTGGAATTGAAAGGCCTCTGCTCATCAGGTAAGTTTTCAAACCCGCGGCAGCCTCCGCCAGATGGGCTGGGGAGCGTGACAGCCCTTGGGCGCTGCTGTCTCTCAGGCCCAGAGCTATGAGAACATGCTCCGCTGGAACTTCTTGTGGGCCAGACATCTGGTGACTCACCAGAGCCACTATGATTAGGCAGGAAAGGGCAGAGAGCACAGCTCCACATTCCCTCACCTTCCAGCCTAAGGAATATGATGGGCTAGTGGGAAGGAAAGCCTTTTATTGTATAATACAGTTTGCGTTTCAACAATCTACTTCTGGACAGCCAGTCATTGCCTCCAGATGACAGTTGGGGTTTTTTTTGTTTGTTTGCGTTTTGTTTTGTTTTGTTTTAGACAGAGTTTTGCTCTTTTTGCCCAGGCTGAAATGCAGCGGTGCAATCTCGGTTCACTGCAACCTCTGCTTCCCGGGTTCAAGTGATTCTCTTGCCTCAGCCTCCCGAGCAGCTAGGACTACAGGCATCCACCAACACACCCAGCTGATTTTTGTATTTTTAGTAGAGATGGGGTTGCACCATGTTGGCCAGGCTGGTCTCGAACTCCAGACCTCAGGTAATCCACCCACCTCGGCCTCCCAAAGTGCTGGGATTACAGGTGTGAGCCACCACACGCAGCCCAGGTGATAGTTTTAAAAAGAAAGAGAATCATCACTAGATCATTGCAGTTACATTTATATTGAAAGGAAAACATAGATCACACAAGCTTTGAAGAGCACCCGAAGGTTCTCAGGAGGTGCACAGCAGAAGGGCGGGACACAGGAAGGCTAGGAGAGTCGTGTCCAGGCTCGGCCGTGGAGTCGGGCCGACCTGGGCTGAGGTCTCAGCACTTCACAGCTGGACCTCCAGCAAGATACTCAACCTCTCTGAGTATCAGCCTCTTAGAAAATAGAGGTAAGAAGAGCCTCACTGAGCTTCTGTGAAGATTAAATATAATCATGTATATCACAGGGGTCCCCAACCCCCAGGCCACAGACCGGTACTGTGGTCTATTGGGAACTGGGCTGCACAGCAGGAGGAGAGCGACAGGCAAGCCAGCGAAGCTTCATCTGCATTTGCAGCCGCTGCCCATGGCTCAGATGACCACCTGAGCTCCGCCTCCTGTCAGATCAGTGGCACATGAGATTCTCATAGGAGCGTGAACTCTTTTATGAACTGCACATGTGCGGGCTCTGGGTTGTGTGCTCCTTATGAGAATCTAATGATTCTGAATCTGATGATCTGTCACTGTCTCCCATCACCCAGATAGGACCGTCTAGTTGCAGGAGAACAAGCTCAGGGCTCCCACTGATTCTACATTATGGTGACTGTATAATTGTTTCATTATATACAACAATGTAATCATAATAGAAATAAAGTACACAACAAATGTGATGCGCTTGAATCATCCCCAAACCACCCCCCACCCCCCTCCATGGAAACCATGGAAAAACTGTCTTCCATGAAACCGGTCCCTGGTGCCAAAAAGGTTGGAGACCATGATATACATAAATGGGTTACTTCTCAATCTAAGCTACAGTCAGTGTTCCGTTAGCAGTAGCTTTTTAAAAGCTCACTCTCCGGCACCGATGGGATCTGCCTTTTTGGAGGGCACAGGAATCCCATCTAGGCTTGTAGCTTATGGGGGTTTGATGCTTCCTAGCACGTGGGTGGCAGAGACACCATAATCCAGAGCCTGAAAGGCTGATCAGGACAGGAAGTTTGCAGAGCACCCCGCCCAGGAGGGCAAATCCCAGAGGCCTAGGCACCCCTAGCCAGCCTGGCTGCAAGACCCGACACAAACCGTATCACCTTTTCTACACACAAGTGTCCTTTTTAGGGAAGGGCAGGGTGAGGGACATAGACTTCTAAAGTCCCATGCATTTCTATTAGATCCTAAGCTCCAACTCTTAACTAGAACCCCACCCTACAGACTCACAGACCTGGGGCAGGGGTCAGCACGCAGCCCAGCAGGAACAGGGACAGGGACAGGTGCTCCACAGGGATGCAGAGGTGGAGGCTGCCTGAGCAGCAGGGACCCCTCCCCTCCCCTCTAAGCAGGGCTCAAACGGGAGGTGGTGGGGCGTGACAGTGGGGACAGCACCCTGTAGTTCCGGAAGAGGACACACTGCCAACCCTCATCTTCCCAGCCTACCTGCCTGCCAGCCTCCTGAAGAGGCCCCAGGCCCAACCCCAGTGACATCAGAACAAAGGACACAGCAAGGTGGGGAGCTGTGAGCAATGACCTTCGCAGCAGGGCTGGATCAGCAGCATTCTCTTAAGGGTCACGGGTGAAAATATCCAGCAGGTGGAAGAAAGGGAATTACAATTTTCTGAGCAGCTAAAACAGTTGCTGTGCTCTGGCATGAATAATACCAGCGCAATGCTTTTGTTTATTCTTTATAAACGATCTTCTACCTGCTAGCACAGGCTTCCACCTATTAAGACAGAGAGGAAAATAAAGCCATTATCTGCATTCCGTGAAGCACCATATGGTTACACACGGGCCTCCAGCCAAGGGAGGGTTCTCACCAAGCCTCTGTGTACAATTCAAGAGCAAAATTAAGTCGTTACACTCTATTGGATTAGCATCAGAAAAGGAGGGCCAGGAAGTCAACAGAACCGTGAACAGAAAAATCCCTTTTTTCTTTTTTTGTTTTTGAGAGGGTCTCACTCTGTTGCCAGAGGCTGGAGTACAGTGGCACAATCACAGCTCACTGTACCCTTCACCTCCCGGACTCAACCCTGCCACCTCAGCCTCCTGAGTAGCTGGGACTACAGGTGTTCACCACCACACTAGGCTAATTTTTGTATTTTCTGTAGAGATGAGGCCTCACTATGTTGTGTTTGAACTCCTGGGCTCAAGCGATCCTTCCACTTCAGCCTACCAAAGTGCTGGGACTACAGGCATGAGCCACTGTGCTCTGCCAAAAAACTCCTTAGCTTCACTGTTTTTTTAATCTCCTGGTTTCTGAGTTACCTTGAGTGTCTCAAAAACCACAATGGGGATCAACCAGATTTTTCTTTTTTTTAGATGGAATCTCGTTCTGCTGCCAAGGCTGGAGTGCAGTGGCGCGATCTCGGCTCACTGCAAGCTCCGCCTCCCGGGTTCACGCCATTCTCCTGCCTCAGCCTCCCGAGTACCCGGGACTACAGGCGCCCGCCACCACGCCCGGCTAATTTTTTTTTGTATTTTTACTAGAGACGGGGTTTCACCGTGTTAGCCAGGATGGTCTCGATCTCCTGACCTCATGATCCACCCGCCTTGGCCTCCCAAAGTGCTGGGATTACAGGCGTGGGATCAGCCAGATTTGACTGCACAGACAGCTTCTGTTATTCGATCTGCACACTTTGAAACTAAGTATGACAATTTCAGTCCTTTGCAAGATACATAGCCTAATAATTCTAATAACCATATACTGTTATGTCTACATAAGCAGACAGACCAAAATAAATTTACTCAAAACTCAAAGCTTTAAAATGGTAAAGATTAAATTGATACATTTATGGTTTTAATCTCATTGAATCCTGCAATAGGAGAGTCACTTGTCTAAGACCCCGCAGCTTTTAACGAGTAGAGCAGGGATGAGGGCCCACATTCATATCCAGAGCTCCCAGCAGGGCACCCAGGTTTATCACCTGAGAATGGCATCGATGAAAGAAGTGGCAATAGGAGAGGGAAGGGACATGGAGTGGCCCACCTCCTCACAAGATAAGACCCTAATAATAGGGGCAAGATGTGAAAACCAGAGACGCACATGCACAAACAGGTTATCAGTCTCATGAACACAGAACATCATTTGGTAATGAAACAAAAATAGTCTAGCCGGGCATGGTGGCTCATGCTTACAATCCCAGCACTTTGGGAGGCCGAGGCGGGAGGATCACTTGAGGCCAGGAGTTGGAGACCAGGGGTTTTTAGAAATCCCATCTCTAAAAAAAAAAAAAAGTCAGGAGTTTTTCAGATCATTTTAAAGGTGTGACTAGCGCATACCGCAAAAAGAAACTAAAAGAAGAACTATGAACTAACACTCATTGGGATTTTAGTTTAACTCTGATATTTACACCATAATGCACATTCTCTAAGCACTCCAAATCTCAACTTCCTGTAAAACTATTTTCCAGAACATTTGCTTACCCTATTTAAGAGCATAACCTTACCACCTTCTCCAAAGGCAAGGGCAGTTTGTATGCAAAAGAGCATGGCCCTAAAGCCAGCAAGGCAAAAGGAGAAAAAACCTTATTCTCCTTGTGATTTAGTGTGGTGATGCTGTTCAAGCCTTTTTCACCCATGCTTCCTTTTGATAAACATAAAATATCTCACGCCCTCCTTTCATTTTACCTGAAGTAAAATTAAGCACACCAATGAAAAATACCAAAGCAATGATATTTTAAAAGAAAAATATTTATAGTTGCCTTGAAACATACGTATTTTTTCTTGTCATGTAATTTTTTTTAATGCTAAGGCGGCTTGCTCACCAAAAGTACCGTGATGGTGACTTCATAGCCCAGTGTTCTGCTGCATGAGGTGGGAAGAGCAGTGCAGCAAATGTCTGTAAGTGAAAGAAATAAGATAATACCTGAAGATGCACGTTTGCTTGTTTTAATGTAAGTAAGATAACCACAGTGATCCGTAAAGTATGTCTGGCACCTGAATCAAATTCTCCTTCCCAAACCTCCCTTGGAGTTCTCTTTCCAATAACATCAGTGAGAAAAGGTCTCTCCTCACAAGTCACAAATGCAAATCTCTACTCATGTCAAGAGTAGGTGACGTGAATTCACCCAGACAAACTGGATGAGATGTAACTTCTTAAAAGTCACTTTTACGCAGTCTTGAGAGTGTCATCAAATTGGTGGCTTATAATTATTTTAAAAACTGTTCATAAATGCATGCTAAAATGTTTGTTTTTATCCCTTGAAATTTCCATCTCTGTGTATCTGGAGTTTCCAGTCTTTCTACCAAATACGCAATGCTCCACTGAGGACTTTTCTTAAGTACAAACAATTTGATGTTTTCCCTGGAGTTTCAAAAATAGGGCTACTATGTCTTTCATCTCATCATCTGGCAACCATACTTCCCACTGATGACCCAGCAAAGGACGGACCCGGCACCCAGCATTCAAAGGGCTACAAAGCAAGGCACGCCTCCGAGTGTGTAGCACGCTCTTTTGAACACAGTGAACCATCTTGTTAGTAAGGACTGAGGATTTCCCCTAGATTAC
>NW_012106697.1:4267154-4271444 GCF_000951045.1 Mandrillus leucophaeus | reverse complement strand
CACTTGTCTAAGACCCCGCAGCTTTTAACGAGTAGAGCAGGGATGAGGGCCCACATTCATATCCAGAGCTCCCAGCAGGGCACCCAGGTTTATCACCTGAGAATGGCATCGATGAAAGAAGTGGCAATAGGAGAGGGAAGGGACATGGAGTGGCCCACCTCCTCACAAGATAAGACCCTAATAATAGGGGCAAGATGTGAAAACCAGAGACGCACATGCACAAACAGGTTATCAGTCTCATGAACACAGAACATCATTTGGTAATGAAACAAAAATAGTCTAGCTGGGCATGGTGGCTCATGCTTACAATCCCAGCACTTTGGGAGGCCGAGGCGGGAGGATCACTTGAGGCTAGGAGTTGGAGACCAGGGGTTTTTAGAAATCCCATCTCTAAAAAAAAAAAAAAGTCAGGAGTTTTTCAGATCATTTTAAAGGTGTGACTAGCGCATACCGCAAAAAGAAACTAAAAGAAGAACTATGAACTAACACTCATTGGGATTTTAGTTTAACTCTGATATTTACACCATAATGCACATTCTCTAAGCACTCCAAATCTCAACTTCCTGTAAAACTATTTTCCAGAACATTTGCTTACCCTATTTAAGAGCATAACCTTACCACCTTCTCCAAAGGCAAGGGCAGTTTGTATGCAAAAGAGCATGGCCCTAAAGCCAGCAAGGCAAAAGGAGAAAAAACCTTATTCTCCTTGTGATTTAGTGTGGTGATGCTGTTCAAGCCTTTTTCACCCATGCTTCCTTTTGATAAACATAAAATATCTCACGCCCTCCTTTCATTTTACCTGAAGTAAAATTAAGCACACCAATGAAAAATACCAAAGCAATGATATTTTAAAAGAAAAATATTTATAGTTGCCTTGAAACATACGTATTTTTTCTTGTCATGTAATTTTTTTTAATGCTAAGGCGGCTTGCTCACCAAAAGTACCGTGATGGTGACTTCATAGCCCAGTGTTCTGCTGCATGAGGTGGGAAGAGCAGTGCAGCAAATGTCTGTAAGTGAAAGAAATAAGATAATACCTGAAGATGCACGTTTGCTTGTTTTAATGTAAGTAAGATAACCACAGTGATCCGTAAAGTATGTCTGGCACCTGAATCAAATTCTCCTTCCCAAACCTCCCTTGGAGTTCTCTTTCCAATAACATCAGTGAGAAAAGGTCTCTCCTCACAAGTCACAAATGCAAATCTCTACTCATGTCAAGAGTAGGTGACGTGAATTCACCCAGACAAACTGGATGAGATGTAACTTCTTAAAAGTCACTTTTACGCAGTCTTGAGAGTGTCATCAAATTGGTGGCTTATAATTATTTTAAAAACTGTTCATAAATGCATGCTAAAATGTTTGTTTTTATCCCTTGAAATTTCCATCTCTGTGTATCTGGAGTTTCCAGTCTTTCTACCAAATACGCAATGCTCCACTGAGGACTTTTCTTAAGTACAAACAATTTGATGTTTTCCCTGGAGTTCCAAAAATAGGGCTACTATGTCTTTCATCTCATCATCTGGCAACCATACTTCCCACTGATGACCCAGCAAAGGACGGACCCGGCACCCAGCATTCAAAGGGCTACAAAGCAAGGCACGCCTCCGAGTGTGTAGCACGCTCTTTTGAACACAGTGAACCATCTTGTTAGTAAGGACTGAGGATTTCCCCTAGATTACTAAACAGTTTTAGAAGGCATTTTTTATTAATGACACAGATCAGGCCCCAAAATAGTTGGAGGGTTATTTTCCTCTTTGATTTAGCGCACTAGCTTCCAAGAATGCGGACACCATTCCAAGGCTTTAGTGGTGCCTACCTGCAGAAAACAGTAGTCCTTTTCCATCTCTCATGACTTGAGGTATGTGCTGCACTCACCAGGAGTTGAACACAATTGCAATTACCAGAGCTAACAGCAAAAATGATGATGTGATCTGAGGCAACACTAGAAATTCAATAGCTTCAGCTAAGTCATCAATTCAGCCAACGCAGCCCATGTCTGTAGAGTTAGACAAAGACATCAGCTGGAATTTCTTCCCCATTCTCTCTCCAAAGTTTTGGCAGACACAAAAAATGCTAATTTTCATGAGACTGTCTTTAATGAGAATTTTTAACAATCTTTGCAAGTTACAGGATTATTTAATGTAAAATTTTCACAGTTTTTGTGGGTTTCAATAATGTGTTCCAGTTCCATTCCATCTCATGTGTGGAAGAAAAGTGATGTTTCCAAAATAAATAAATAAACTTCACCATTTAAATTTTTTTGAATTTTTGTTAAATTTTAGCTTCAGAGGATGCATGTGCAGATTTGTTACACAGATATATTGTGGAATGCTGAAGTTTCGACTTCTAGTGAACCCATCACCCAGTGAACACAGTACTCAATAGGTGGTTTTCCTACCCTTCCCCCTCCCCCTCCCTCCTTTTAGGGTATCCAATGTCTACTGTTCCCATTTTTTTTGTTGTTGTTTTTTGAGCGGCGTCTCACTCTGTTGCCCAGGCTGGAGGGCTGCGGCATGATCTCGACTAACTGCAACCTTTGCCTCCGGGTTCAAGCAATTCTCCTGCCTCAGCCTCCTGAGTAGCTGGGATTACAGGCACGCACCACCACACCCGGCTAATTTTTTGTACTTTTAGTAGAGATGGGGTTTCACCATGTTGGTCAGGCTGGTTTCGAACTCCTGATCTTGTGATTCACCCGCCTCGGCCTCCCAAAGTGCTGGAATTACAGGCGTGAGCAACTGCCCCCAGCCTACTCCTCCCATTTTTTATGTGCATGTGTACCCATTGTTTTGCTCGCAGTTATAAATGAGAACATATGGTACTGACTTTCTGTTTCTGCATTAATTTACTTAGGATAATGGCCTCTAGCTGCATCCAAGTTGCTGCAAAGAACATGGTTTCATTCTTGTTTATGGCTGCATAGTATTCCATGCTGTATACAAACATTTTCTTTATCTAACCGCTGTTGATGGACACTTGTGTTGATTCCATGACTTTGCTGTTGACTTCACCATTTTCAAAATAAGACTTTTATGACTAGGGCTAACTGGCACCACTGCTCAGCTTTTAAAAATATATCCAATATTCCTCTTACTCTTCATTATATACATTCATGTCCACATGAATCACTCATGAAATCACTGGTTATTCCTTATGAATCAATTTGGTTTTCTTCCAAATTGACCCAGGAATTCTGAAATTTGGCCAGGCCTGCAAAGTGAGGAAGATGTTACTATTGGACACTGGATGCTAAGGTTACTCCAGGTGTCCAACCACGTATGCAAGATTTTTTATCATTTCATGTAAGTAGTATCAATAATATAAAAATAAGCTGTTGATTTTTTTAAAATACACATACAGGTTATCTAAAGTTTGACATCTTCCTCTGCCTTCCTGAAAACAGACACTTTTCAACATCATTTATATCTTATCTAAGGTATCGCATTGTTGCCCATGCAGTGTTCCAGGGACCTCATTCAAAAGATCCCGTGTTTACCTCCCCACGCTGAGGACCACGAGGTTGAACATTAACAATAAAGTCCACTGTGTCCTGTAATTAGTATCTCACTTCACGCTTTTTTTTCTCAACTCTGATTAAAAGAATTTTATTCCTCTTCCTTCACAACAAAAATGTTCTGCGATCATAGTTTCCTCTCTTGCTTGTCAAAGAGCTAAATGGGCCAAGCTCTCTGGCTTTTTGTAATTGTCCAGTTTATTTTATTTTATTTTTAAATTGAGATATAATGAATATACCATTTTTAAAAATCTATAGTTCATCTTAATTTCTAAAGCAATGTAGTAACGCAAATAAATTTAATATATGCTATTAAGTGTAATCATCATTAGACTGATACATTTTTTAGTATTTTTGCTAAGATTAAGCCTCTTTTGATTACAATTCCATTTTCCCCACTTATGCACCTTCACAATGGGTTTTTTAAAGCAACAACACAGGCTAAGCACAGTGGCCCACACCTATAATCCCAGCACATTGGGAGGCCGAGGCAGGAGGACTGCTTGAGTTTGAGATCAGCCTGGGCAACATAGCAAGACTCCTTCTCTACTAAAATTTAAAAAAAAAAAAAAAATTAGCTAGGCGTTGTGGTGGACACCTACAGTCCCAGCCACTCCAGAGGCTGAGACCAGAGGATCACCTGAGCCAGGAAGCCACAGCAAGCTATGGTCACGTCACTGCACTCCAGCCTGGACAACAGAGTGAGACCTTGACTTGAATAAATAAATAAATAAATAAATAAATAAATAAATAAATAAATAAATAAATATAAAATA
>NW_012106697.1:4263381-4267084 GCF_000951045.1 Mandrillus leucophaeus | reverse complement strand
ATAAAATATTCCCCCAAAAAAGGACTCTAAATAAAATCTTTTATTCAGTTTTCTCTTTACTAAATCTTTATACTCAAAGTAACATCATTTCTAGCTAAAGAAAATCTGAAAATGAAGAAAAAAGACTAAAATCACTCAGTCTTCTAACCCAAATCCAACCACTATTAATATTCACAGTATTAATATTTGTGTATTTTTGTATTTTAATATTTGTGTATTTTTGTATGTGTTTTAATATTTGTGTATTTTTGTATGTGTTTTAATATTTGTGTATTTTTGTATGTGTTTTAGTATTTGTGTTGTATACAACAAACAGAATGTGCAGAGGGTCCTAAATGCTGGTCACAGGCTGGCACCAGACCCTGGCTTGGTGTAAACCGTGTGGGGCTCTGGTTGTCTGCCAGGGGACTCTAATTCAGGAGGTGGGAGCCACAGGGCATGGGTTTGTTTCCTCACTCATTTATCTATTGAAAGTTCTTAGATCATTCTGACACACAGAAAAATTAGCAAATTACCAGTTTCAAGCATGGACTTTGGATCCCACAGGCAAACCTGCTCCCGCTGCAGTCCCATCACTTAACGTGGCTGAACAAGAGTACACAACCTCTCTAAGCTCAGTGTCTTTACCCACAAAATGAACAAACCAAGAGCTATTTATAAAAATTAAGTGAGAAAATTTCTCAGCAAAGTCTCTAACACATAATAATTACTCAATATACAGGAATTATTGTTACTCTTTCCCATTTTTCCCTCGCATCTGGTTTAAGATTTTGTTCTAATTTGTATTGCTGTGAAATATTACATATGTTTCTAAGTGACATTATATATCATAAGCACTTTTCTATGTTGCTTCATAACCTTCATAGATATTTTTAACGGCTATATACTATTCCATCCAATATAAAGAACCATAATTTACCTAATATTTTCCATTCGTGGCATTTAGACCATATGCAATTTTTCTTTCTTAAAAATTGTGTAATGAACAGCTTCCTACCTATAGCTCTCTACAAAAAGTAAGATGCAGTAATTCTATTTCTGGGGCTATCTCTAAGATAATATTACAAATATTCCAAAATTTTGTAATATTATCTTAGAGATAGTCCCAGAAATAGAATTACCACATCAAACTATATGAACATTTAGATGGCTTTCTCATACAGACTGCCAAGATACTTTCCAAAGAAGGGTTTTTTCAATTTATCATATCGTTGGCGGTACATGAAGGTATCAGATTTCTTTTACCCTTGCCAGTACTCAGTGTTTTTCCCCCAGTGTTAAAATGGTAGTTTAGAAATTACTAGCAGCAGCCAATTAGCATTAACTCTACCTGTGAGGATATTTATGCAATACCTATAGATCCGCATGACATAGAAAACTGAGCTCGAAAAGATAAACTGAAGTTTATAGTCTCCACCCTCAAAGGAATTACAATCTAATGGGAAAGACACATTCAAAGTGACCCGCTAACATAAGCAATTAGAACACACAGGCCTCCCTCGGTACAGAGGAGCAGATACCAAGAATACGAAAATCCACGAATGCTCAAGTCCCTGACATAAAATGGCAGAGCATTCGCAAATAACCTACTCACATCCTTCCAGATTCTTTAAATCATTTCTAGCTTACCCATAATACCTAAAGCAATGTAAACAGTTGTTAGACTATATTGTGTGTGTTTTTTTTTTTTTTTTATTTTGTTTTTTTTTTTTTTTTTTTTTGAGACAGAGTCTTACTCTGTCACCCAAGCTGGAGTGCAGTGGCATGATCTCAGCTCACTGCAACCTCCACCTCCCGGGTTCAAGCAATTCTCCTGCCTCAGCCTCCCAAGTAGCTGGGATTACAGGTGCCCGCCACCACGCCCAGCTAATTTTTGTATTTTTAGTAGAGATGGGTTTCACCATGTTGGCCCAGCTGGCCTCGAACTCCTGACCTCAAGTGATCTGCCCGCCTTGGCTTCTCAAAGTGTTGGGATTACAGGCGTGAGCCACCGTACCCAGCCTGTATTGGTTTTTTAATATTTTTTCTGAATATTTTCCATCTGCTATTGGCTGAATCTGTGGACCCAGAACCCAGATACAGAGGGCTGACTGTAAATGCAAATTATTTTTTTAAATAATTGATCATATAAATGGTAATCATTTTCAACTTTTATGACTTGAGAAGGCAGTATATTAAATATCTTAATTGAAATGCTCGGACAATCTTTTTGGAATGAGAACAAAATCAGCACAATGGCCTACATACTTGGAAAATTAAATATGTTAGCAATGTTACAAAGGGCTACATTCATTCATCAGAGTCCAGAACTTTTGAGTACATAGGGTCAGGGCTTAGAGAAAATCATTCACATTCTCTCTACACAACTGCACATACTCTAAATCCCTCCTTGAAAGTAAAAGCCTTTTTTTTTTTATTAGATCACACTCTCGATCCTTAGACTGGACAGTACAGACTTATATTCTGAAAAGTCAATCTCACAAGTAGTCATAGAAATTATGTGAACTCACCAATTCAGGTCGAGCTGCTCTTTAGAAACAACTGTAATGCATGTTCTATCACAGCATGTAACTGATTTTCTACCAATAAACTTTCAGAAATTTTAATGGGGGAAGAAAAAGATCATTAAAAAATTTAATACTGATTTTAGCACTTTTTTAAACAAATCTAAAATCCCTTAAATTGCATAGACATTTTAAAGGTATTATGCACAATGCAACTTTATCAATGAATTATCAGTTTGAGTACATTTAAAGTAAATTTAAAGTTATAGTTTATTCAAATTACATGCAAATGTGCTGGCTAAATATGGTTTCACATTTTAACTGCAAATATAGCTATAAACTGCTGGACTTTAAGAAAATCACAGATGGCTGGGCATGGTGGCTCACACCTGTAATCCCAGTGCTTTGGGAGGCTAAGACAAAAGGGTTGCTTGAGCTCAGGAGTCTGAGACCTGCCTGGGCAACAGAGTGAGACCTATCTCTACAAAAATAAAAGTAAAGTAGTTGGGTGTGGTGACATACTCCTGTAGTCCCAACTTCTGAGGACGCTGAGGTGGGAGGATCACTTGATCCCGGAAGGTAGAGGCTGCAGTGAGCCACGATCACACTACTGCACCCCAGCCTGGGTGACAGAGTGAGACCCTGTCTCAGAAGAAAATTCCAGGCTTTATCACTAGGTCATTTTATGAGAAATAGGCTCACACTTGAGAATAAAAGAAACTGATATTATTTTAAGAAAACAAAGAAATTTTGGAGCTTTCTGAGCCTTCTCTCTTCCATAGTGTCAAAGAAGTATCTAAAGTATTCATTTTTAAAAGAAGAAAGACAGGAGAGGAAGAACTATTCATGAATTCAACTTTTTTCACAGGAAACATTTTCTAATTAGTTACTTATCACTGAATTAACGCCATCAACAATTTCCCTGTGAATCTGCCTTCATGGACTTCTTCAAACTAAAGATTCGCTGCTATAAGCCGCTTCTGTTCTCCTTCCTGCTTTTATTTACTTCTTGATTCGGCATAAGCAGTTTTAAACATGAACAATCTCTTCCACATGAAGGAGATGGAAGATTTAAAACAGGAGAAGCATGTGACAAGAACTGAAACTTGTCACCCAAAGGAACAGCATGACGCTGCATACCTTAGGCCTGGATCAAATACCTGGTGCTTGTAACATCTGAAAATCTGTTCCTAGGGTTG
>NW_012106697.1:4256931-4263331 GCF_000951045.1 Mandrillus leucophaeus | reverse complement strand
AAAATTCCAGGCTTTATCACTAGGTCATTTTATGAGAAATAGGCTCACACTTGAGAATAAAAGAAACTGATATTATTTTAAGAAAACAAAGAAATTTTGGAGCTTTCTGAGCCTTATCTCTTCCATAGTGTCAAAGAAGTATCTAAAGTATTCATTTTTAAAAGAAGAAAGAGAGGAGAGGAAGAACTATTCATGAATTCAACTTTTTTCACAGGAAACATTTTCTAATTAGTTACTTATCACTGAATTAACGCCATCAACAATTTCCCTGTGAATCTGCCTTCATGGACTTCTTCAAACTAAAGATTCGCTGCTATAAGCCGCTTCTGTTCTCCTTCCTGCTTTTATTTACTTCTTGATTCGGCATAAGCAGTTTTAAACATGAACAATCTCTTCCACATGAAGGAGATGGAAGATTTAAAACAGGAGAAGCATGTGACAAGAACTGAAACTTGTCACCCAAAGGAACAGCATGACGCTGCATACCTTAGGCCTGGATCAAATACCTGGTGCTTGTAACATCTGAAAATCTGTTCCTAGGGTTGCCTGAGGGAGCTGCTTGTTCTGCGAGCTAGTTTAACTCCACAGCAATGCCCACATCTCTCACCTTTCTGCTTTTGAATTCTGGATGTAACACAGCCTTAACACAATATAAACCGGAAACTAACAAAAATAATTCCAATTTCCAAACCAACTGATGTAGTCTCCTAAGAATAAACGGGTGTCAGTCTCCATGTACCATCTATCACCCCTCCCTGTCCTTTGAAACCTGGTCAGTGACAAAGATTCTCTGCTTGGCCAACCTGTAGTCAGCCTCCTGAACCTTCTATTAGGCCCATCTGTGCACGTCCTTGTAAAATCGTTTTAGCAAAAGAACCCTGCGCTAAGTCAGTTTGACAAGAACCCCAATCCTTGATATCTGATCAGGTTTCTCATCCCCCACCATCCCCTACGTGCTGTCTGATCACCCTGGCCTGTCTTCAGCAAGAATTCTATTAGGTAGGTTTAGCCAGAAACCCCCCATGCCTTGTCTTAGTCCATCTCGTGCTGCTATAACAGAACACCACAGATCGGCTAATTTATGAACAACAGAAATATACTTGGCTTATGGTTCTGGAGGCTGGGAAGCCCAAAATCAAGGGGCTGAATTTTGTGAGGGCCCCCTGCTGTGCCATAACATGGGAAAAGTCATTGCATGGGGTGGGGGTGGGGGTGGGGGCCAATTCGTCCGTTTATCCAGAACCCACGTCAAAGGTAACAGCATTAATCCATTGATGAGGGCAAAGGACTCATTGCCTAATCACCTCCTAAAGTTCCCACCTCTCAATGTTGTTGCACTGGGGATTAGATTCCAAGATATGAACTTTGGGGAACACATTTAAACCATAGCACCCCTGATGTTTCTTCATAGTAATTTTCCAGCCACTGACTTCCACCCGGCTCTTTCTTTGGCAATGAATTGCCACTTGCCCATGCTGTGTTTGGAGTTGAGCCTAATTTCTCTCCCCCACTGCAAGACCTTGTTGCACTGGTTCCTGTACCTACCATGGTGGTCCTGATAAAGTCTTCCTCACAGTACTTCAAAAGTAACATTAAATAATTTTTTCTTTAACCTAGGGCAGAAGCATCCTCAACAGTCCCTGGTCCAGATACACAACAAAGGGGGTTTCTGGGCCAGAAAGTGAGCATTTTACCAACTCACACCTACACCAGTCCCTCCCTGCCACTGCAAGGTGGCAGCTACAGTGACCTCTGTCCCCACTACACCTCCTTAGGGTCAAGAGTAGAGAATCCGGGTTTATTTATCCATGCAGACCAGTACTGTAGTTACAAGGTCAAAAGGAAACCACCAAACAAGGTAATTCTTCATAGGTAAAAATGGCAGTGAACATTCAAGAGTTACACTCTATGAATTCAGTTTACTGTTAGTGATTTACAAAAGCTGACATTTCATAGCATTCCATAGAAAAACCTATCTATAATTTTTTGGAGAATAAAAGATGCTCATAATTCAACTTTTAAAAAGTATTTCAGAGGAAAACAGCAGTTAAAACATTTTATCAAAAATAGCTAGTGCAAAATAAGTGTACTAAAGGAAAAGATATAACAGTAATGTTGAAAGTCTACGTTTTTCTGTTTTGGCTTCTGGAAAGTCAAGTATATACTCAAAACACAAATCTCTGTATTTCTCCAAAAGTGGAGAGTTGACTTAAAAATAAAAGTCAGGGCTGGGAGAGGTAGCTAACACCTGTAATTTCAACACTTTGGGAGGGCGAGGTGGGCAGATCACGAGGTCAGGAGATCGAGAACATCCTGGTCAACATGGTGAAACTCCATCTCTACTAAAAGTACAAAAATTAGCTGGGTGTGGTGGCACACGTCTGGAATCCCAGCTACTCAGGAGGCTGAGGCAGAAGAATCACTTGAACAAGGGAGTCAGAGGTTACAGTGAGCCGAGATCGAGCCACTGCACTCCAGCCTGGTGACAGAGCAAGACTCCATCTCAATAAATAAATAAACATAAAAATAAAAATCAGATCAGGCCGGGCACAGTGGCTCATGCCTGTAATCCCGGCCCTTTGGGAGGCCGAGATGAGAGGATCACTTGAGGCAGAGTTCCAGACCAGCCTGAGCAACATAGCGACATGTCACCTCCACTAAAAAAACTTTTTTAAAGTTAGCTGGGCGTGGTAGCTCATGCCTGTAGTCCCAGTTGCTTGGGAGGCTGAAGGGGGAGGAACTCTTGAGTCTGAGAGCTCAAGGTTGCAGTGAGCCATGATCACATCACTGCACTCCAGCCTGGGAGACACGACAAGACTCCCTCTGTCTCAAAAATAAATAAAAAATAAATAAACAAACAGCTCTAATGACTATCCAAATTCCACAACATTCAAGTCTGTCCTATTGTTTACAATGTGTACAGATGAACACTTTAGTACAAATTCATCACTACCACTAGAAAAACAATTCAAAGCAATCAAGACCCCTGGCGTCATAATGTCATCCTGGTATACAGAACTACTTTTTTAGATCCTGAATATCAGATTAGAAAATAGATCGAGACCATCCTGGCTAACACGGTGAAACCCCGTCTCTACTAAAAATACAAAAAGAAATCAACCGGGTGAGGTGGCGGGCGCCTGTAGTCCCAGCGACTCCGGAGGCTGAGGCAGGAGAATGGTGTGAACCAGGGAGGCAGAGCTTGCAGTGAGATTGTGCCACTGCACTCCAGCCTGGGGGACAGAGCAAGACTCCGTCTCAAAAAAAACAAAAGGAAGAAAAAGGCACCTTTTTTACATTTCTCAGTAGTTTTGGGTGTTTCATTTTTTGAACTCATTTTAATGTTTCTAAAGAGTCATCTTCCCCTTCTTTTTCCAGGAGGAGCTGCTGCCACATTCTACAGCACTGTCCATTGGTGGGACATTCTCCAAACGACACATCTACCTTTTATGTAACTAAATGTACATAAATGAGAAAAATATATATATTTAAGTAACATCCGAATATAGTTAAATTATCTACCTTACTTTTTTTTTTTTTTGGAGACGGAATCTCCCTCTATTCCCCAAGCTGGAGTGCAGTGGCCAGTCTTAGCTCACTGTAACCTCCGCCTCCCGGGTTCAAGCGCTTCTCCTGCCTCAGACTCCCAAGTAGCTGGGATTACAGGCACCCGCCAGCAAGTCCGGCTAATTTTTTGTATTTTTAGCAGAGATGGGGTTTCACCATATTGGCCAGGCTGGTCTCAAACTCTTGACGTCAGATGATCCGCCCGCCTCAGCCTCGCAAAGCGCTGGGATTACAGGCGTGAGCCACCGCGCCCGGCCTATCTGCCTTACTATTAAGTGTAACATGCAAATGCAGAAAATTGAACCGAAAGCCAGGTAACTGCTTGAATGTACTGGAGAAGTAGTACCTGTCCTGGGTCACACGGCTTCTACCTCAGCAGGTCCCTGAGCATGGGGCGGGGTAGGTGGGGTGAGTAGGAAAGTCCTGACTGCCGGAGAGGCCAGGCAGCAAGTCCATCCTCAGTCCCCCAGCATTCCAGCAGGGACCCCACTTTCCATGGGGTCTTCCTGCAATAGACTAGCAGGGTGGGGCCAAGGCAGAGGGTGCTGGCCCACACTAGAGTTTAAAGAAGATTTGTAAATTACCTCCATCCATCATACCTGCCTTCCCTACCTCTTGAAACACCAACAACTAACTTGTTTTCTCGTCCCCCATACACTTGTCTGGCTCCCAGGACTAGATCCCAAAGTTCTTAAGGACCAGGCTCGGTGGCATCCATTTTTGCTTCTTTTGCAACATCCAGCAACAGGACTTGCCACAGTGCACTTTGGATGTTTTGAATGAATGAATGATGTTCTCCAAAGCTTCTGCACTCACTGCACTGGATTCTCAGACAGAAACTCTTATTACTGAAAGTAAAGAGTTTTTCATTGCAGTTCTCAGGCAGAACTCTCTGGGTTGGAGTTAACGTGCACAGGAAGTCCCGCTGCTCAGTTTTTTAAAAAACTTATTTTAGGCCGGGCGCGGTGGTTCAAGCCTGTAATCCCAGCACTTTGGGACGCCGAGGCGGGCGGATCACGAGGTCAGGAGATCCAGACCATCTTGGCTAACACGGTGAAACCCCGTCTCTACCAAAAATACACAAAAATCAGCCGGGCGCGGTGGCGGCGCCTGTGGTCCCAGCTACTCGGGAGGCTGAGGCAGGAGAATGGTGGGAGCCCGGGAGGCGGAGCTTGCAGTGAGCCGAGATGGTGCCACTCACTCCAGCCTGGGAGACAGAGCGAGACTCCGTCTCAAAAAAAAAAACAAAAAAAAACTTATTTTATAAACCTTGTTTATAAACGCTGTAAAACAAAGGAAATACAAGGGAAACTAACAAAGAGAATACTTAAAATAAGTTTTAAACTAGAACAAATGTCTCAGTTATTATAATACATTTAATGGCTCAAATCCCTAAAAAGACAAAGATTCACGATACTGAATTAAATTTCAAAATTTAACTATATCCTGCTTATAAAACACACACTACAAAAAAGGATACAACGGATTAAAAATAAAAAAGTGGTAGTCCTGAGATCAGAAGTTCGAGACCAACCTGGCCAACATGGAGAAAACCCATCTCTACCCAAAAATACAAAAATTAGCCAGGCATGGCGGTGTGAGCCTGCAGTCCCAGCTACTCAGGAGGCTGATGCAGGAGAATTGCTTGAACCCAGGAGATGGAGGTTGCAGTGAGCCGAGATCGTGCAACTGCACTCCAGCCTCGGCAACAGAGCGAGACTCCATCTCAAAAAGAAAAAAAAGAGGAAAAATAGAAAAAGGTGGTAGTGACATACCAAGCACAAAGCAGAAGTGGCAATGCTAATTTTGGAAAACTTAGCATTTGAAATTTTTTTGGAAAAATTTCAAGGTAAAAAGCATTGAAGAGGATTTTATGCTAGCTGTATATTTAAATGTCTAGAAGTATGTATATAAATATGTATATGTACAATATGTATAAATATACAATTGTAGACATGTTTATACGTGTATGAAAGGTAAACTCAACAACAAAGACACATGTTATATTTCAAAACGTCAAAATAAATAAAGCTAAAACTATTAGTAATACGATGCAAAAAATTATATGATTTTTGGAAGATGACTTTACACACATCACACACGGTCTTTGATAAATAAAAATTACGAACAACAAAAACACAGAATAGTTGACCAATATAATAAATTTAACATATGCAAATGTATTAACAAAAGTTAACACACACACTTCCTATTTTTAAAATTCCTTTTTCCAAGTTTCTATGAAACATAGAAATTGATCACTATTAGGCAACCAAAATGTCAGTAAATTTGGAAAAAAAAAAAACCGGTATCATACAGTTGAGACTGCCATAAGAAATCAAATGACAACAGTTTTTTAAAAACTCACAATTTCTAGGAGAAAAAGGAAGAAAAAAGTAATTCAAGACAGTTAGTGGGTCAAAGAGGAAATCAAAATGCTGATTTATAGACAACTGAAATAACTAAAACAATAAAATATTACATATCAAAGCTGCACTCAAAAGCAATTTCATAGCTCTAAAGACTTTGTATATTTATGTAATTCACATGTACTATATAAATCATATAACCCAACATACTTCATTCACAAAAACTATATCTTATGTTATTAATTTTGAAAACTGAAAAACTTATCTGGCATCATAACCAAAAGTGGTTGAAATACACTTTACCATAACAAATTATTATTATTATTATTTTTTGAGACAGAGTTTCACTCTGTCACCCAGGCTGGAGTGCAGTGGTACAATCTCGGCTCACTGCAACCTCCACCTCCCGGGTTCAAGTGATTCTCCTGCCTCAGCCTCCCCAGCAACTAGGATTACAGGCGCCC
>NW_012106697.1:4251554-4252431 GCF_000951045.1 Mandrillus leucophaeus | reverse complement strand
GCCCCACAGGACCTGGCCTGGGCCTGCCTCTGACCTCAGCTGCAGTTACACCTTCTGCTCCTTTCCTGGCTCAACAAGCCCAGCCCCATGGGCCACCCTCTCTGTTTCTCCAGCACAGCAAGCTGATTTCCACCTGCTCCTGTGTCATTGCTGGTTGGTGGATACCTGTCTCACTGGTCAAGTGTCACCCCAAATGAAGTACTGTTGAGTAGTCATCCAGGAAACTGCTTCTAGCATCCCGGGGCCTGGGTCCAGATCCCAGCTCTATCACTTACTAACTAGGCATCCCTGGAGAACATTTATCTTTCTGTTCCTTAAGGTTCTTGTTTGTATATGGATAAAATAATGATACCTAAATGATATAGGTGTCTTAAAGATTAGATTAGATCATTTTAAAAAAAAGCATTTAGGGCCGGGCACGGTGGCTCATGCCTGTAATCTCAGCACTTTGGGAAGCCAGGGCAGGCGGATGACCTGAGGTCAGGAGTTCGAGACCAGCCTGATCAATATGGAGAAACCTCGTCTCTACTAAAAATACAAAATTAGCCAGGCGTGGTGGCACATGCCTGTAATCCCAGCTACCACGGAGGCTGAGGCAGGAGAATCACTTGAACCCGGGAGGCGGAGGTTATGGTGAGCTGAGATCGCGCTACTGCACTCCAGCCTGGGCAACAAGAGCGAAACTTCGTCTCAAAAAAAATTAAACAAATAAATAAATAAAACATTTAGAAAATAGTTGGTGATCAATAAATGTTAATGTTAGCTATTCTTAGTCATTTCTCCCCAGCGCTCTCTATTATTCTACCAAGTGCTTAATTTTTATAGCACTTAAAACTATTCGAACTTTTTATTTCTTTAATTTTTCTTTTTTTTTTTT
>NW_012106697.1:4247420-4251504 GCF_000951045.1 Mandrillus leucophaeus | reverse complement strand
AGATTGGTCTCGAACTCCTGACCTCAAGTGATCTTCCCGCCTTGACCTCCCAAAGTGCTAGGATTATAGGCATGAGCCACCTCACCTGGCGCAAATTAATCTTTTTAATGTAGAAAAACTCAAAACAAATAATTATTTCACATCTAAGATTCTTAGTATAATCTTTTACACAGAAAATAAAAATATCTAACTAGGAGAAGCAATGTCTTTAAAGTAGGTTAAGTAAAATACTGTTCACAATTTGCTTACTCATTGAATCTAAAACCAACACCATGTAATTCTTGATCCTCAAAGAAGAAAAATAAAACACAGTGAAGAACAATGAGATGAAGTTTCCTTCTAGCACCATATCCCATCTTGTCATTAAAAAGATTTTCTCAGTATCCATTCCATTGCCCTTTTTCCTAAAATGAACTATTTCTAGCTGGTTGCCAAATTGTTCTTGTCATTAATTACCTTCCAACGTTCCTGTGTTCAGCATCCTTTGAATGTACATCTGGCACTGGCACTGTCCTATAGGCGTCTGCTGAGCCTGCACGTTGCAGCTCCAGATCAAGAGCTGGCCTTACTGGCCACTCAAATGTTCATGTCCCGCCCGAGAGATGTTCTAAGCAGCACTGCTTTTCTGGCTTAAAATATCGAGGCCACAGTATTATCTTTAGTACTCAGCTTAATTTATTTGGTGAGATATATTTGTGTGTCTTAATCAAGGGTCAGAAATCGTAATACAAATGAGTCTACTATATTTTACATTCAGAAGAAAAAGTAAAAGAGAAAATATATATATATGTGTACATACATGTATAGTATTTATGTGTAGATATGTGTGTATATATATGTGTATATATATGTGTGTGTATATATATGTGTGTGTGTGTATGTGTGTGTATGTATCTCTCAATACTGGTGAACAGAGCCAAACTTTGTCCAGCAGAAATGACATGCAGTTTTAAAAAGGTTAACAGCTCAGACTCTGGAGCCAGACTGCTGGGTTGAAATATGAGATCAACCCAGGCTACTCCTTGAACCTCAGTCTCCTCTTCTATAAAATGGAATATCAGCACTACCTTTGTAAGTATTAAATGAGACAATGCAAATAAAGTGCTTAGAGCAATCCCTGACCCCCAGTAAACATGAATAAGAGTTCATTCTTTTTCCGCTTCTCCTTACTCCTTCCCTCCCGACTCTGAAGTGGGGTTAGCAAACATCTAATCTAGTTTGTCCAACCCATGGCTCAAGGGCTGCATGTGGCCCAGGACAGTTCTGAATGCAGCCCAACACAAATTTGTAAACTTTCTTCAAACATTATGAGATTTTTTTTGCGATTTTCTTTTTTTAGCTCATCAGCTATCATTAGTGTCAGTGTATTTTATGTGTAGCCCAAGACAATTCTTCTTCCTATGTGGCCCAGGGGAGCCAAAAGATTGGACACACCTGATCTAACAGAATCAAGAAGTATATAGCATAAAGACTGTCTTCTAGAATGTTCTTTTTTCAATGTAGGAGGAAATGCTAAAGATACAGGTAAAAATGAAATAAAGATGCTAGAGTAACCATTATTATCTGGGAGTAGACACAGTGTCTAAAGTACTGCTTTTGTTTTTCTACATTACTCATTTTCTACATTAAAAAAGTACTGCTTTCTACATTCTCTGCATTACTTCACAGTCTACTGACGATTAAAGACTTTCTTTGGACAAACTTTTTCTTAACAAATTAATAACCAGGCTCTGATGAAAGGAAAGTGATCAACCCAGACAAATTACGCTGGTCAGAAAGTCCCCCAAAACAACAACAGAAAAAGGATGCTTCCCGTCTCTGCGGTTCTGTATTAACTCCAAAGTCAGCAGGCCTTCCAAGGCTTTCCCAGCCTATCAGACCAACCTAGGACAAAGGGGAAGTGATCAGTCAGGAGAACCCGGAGCCCAGAGGCACTGCTGGAGGGAGTTAAGCGAGGATCAGTACGAATGGTGATGCTGTAACAAGATTACAGGAGAGATGTAACCACAAGGATGAGACGGAGAACTGGATTTCTTTCCAGAAGCGCCGCAGAGTTCACTGAGCTGCATCCTCCTTTCACTTCCTCAGGAAGAGTCCAGAAGAATCTGGTTTATTGACCAGAGAACAGAGATTTAAAAAAAAAAAGCCAAAGTGATTTGTCCAGACTGGACAATTCTTTTTACCCAGCAGGTGTAATGTGGGGTCCATCTGCTACAGGAACCCACTCTGATCCCTCAGTCCTCCTCCTGGCCTTGGCGAAATTGGCTGGGGAGCTCAGCCAACCCCGCAGGCCTGTTGGGTAGATAAATCCACAACGAAAGCAGCCTGATTCCCAGCAAGACCTTTCCACTGCAGCCTCAGGGACACCAGGCAGCTACTCCCCTCACACCTCCTCTTCCTCTATCTTCTCCCTTGCCATTTTTCAGCTCCCAGTCATGGATCTGTGCCGTCTCCCATGCTCCCGTCTCCCCGCTCACAGCCCACTGCTTCAAGAGCACCTTGGGCCCTCACCTTAGACCCCACCTCCCCCGGTTCAGCCTCTTCCAGCTCCATCCACCCACCAGGGCTGCCAAACAAGCAGGCAGGATTAAGACGCTGAGCTGGGAGTGGGGTGGGTGTGGGGTGTGGGGCTGTGAAGGCCACAGGGGTAAAGTGCAAGTGTTCCCTAGAGAAGGTGTCACCCAAAGCCAAACGACAAAGAGGGAAGGCGATGAGACACAGTGGCCAGAGAGGCTGCACACCCTGGCGGCTCGGGCAGGCTCCCTGGCGCCTTAGGCTGACAGAAGGTTTGCAAGGACTGCAGGACTATCCCAAGAGTGGAAAGCATCCCAAAGGGGTCACACCAGAAGGCCTGGGGACTTCTGTCCATAATAAAATTTTGTTTTGGAAATCATATCCACTGTGGTGTCCCCTCTAAAGATGGAGAAATTCTCCTCCTTTTTTCAGCATGAAAGTGTCAGAAAGCATCTGGGACTCACAAAGGCCCCCTCCAGGCATGGGGGCTTCGAGTTTTGGGGCAGTGGGGACAGGGCATGAGGGGGAGTCTGGAATCTCTGAAGATGACTTTCCTTGCAAGGGCATGTGCTAGGCCCTACCGTCCTGAACATGAACACATAAATGTTGGTTTCCTCAAAATTTGGATGGCAGGGGACTTTATTTAGAAGTAGAAAGGCGGAGGTGTCATCATAACCTTTTGTTGCAATGGT
Source organism: Mandrillus leucophaeus (assembly GCF_000951045.1). NCBI lineage: Eukaryota > Metazoa > Chordata > Mammalia > Primates > Cercopithecidae > Mandrillus > Mandrillus leucophaeus. Next base: position 4,248,298 of record NW_012106697.1, on the reverse strand, counting down.
TTGAAAAGAAAAATAGTCCACATCCTGGAGGGAAAGTGGGGGTCGGGGGGGAGAAGGGAGGTACCTGACACAGCGCTGGAGGAGGCAGGCCAAGACAGAAGGAAATGCTGTCACACACAGAGCTCCCAGGACGTGTGCCACAGCGGGTCACTGCTCTGGGAAGCCGCAGTATCCTGGGGTTCATGGTGAAGATAGAAGGCTGCAGCAACCTCAGGCGGCTGGAAGATGGGGTGCCCCAGACTGGATTCCACCCCTTCAAGACACCAGGAAGCCCTCCATGAGCGCCAGGGACTCCTGGATTCATGAGAAGGAGGTGATTTTGGACTAACCATGCATCCCTGGCTTCCACGCCAGAGAGTTAGGCTAAGGGACATCATGTGCTCCCCAAACGTACGTTACTGGGGAGCGGGGAGGTGACATCCTGCTTACAGGGACAAGTCATTTTATACTGACAGACGGGCTCTCACTTTAGAAAATTATTATAGGGCTTTCACAATAAAGTGGGAAAATGGAGGCATGTATCCTGTTTATTTTCATCTTCAGAGTGAAATCTACAGCACAGAGGTATGCTTGCAAAGTGTTACTGTCATAAGAACATCTTCAGACGTGGATCTGCTCAGTGTGGGGTCTCCCACCGTCCCAAGCACTTTCTCAATTTACCTGCTTCTTCAAGCCCCAAAGACTCAGATGAATCCTTTCTATGTCATTTATCCATTTATCAAATTCTCAACGATACACTGCCAGCTCTGGCCCTTGGCAGCGTCCAGCTTGACTGGTCTGCATCAAGACAGACTGAGGCCAAGATATCAACAGCTGTTTAAGCCAGTTCCTCCCACGCCAGTGTGATTTTTATTTTTATTTTTGTATGTATTGAGATA
>NW_012106697.1:4245005-4247370 GCF_000951045.1 Mandrillus leucophaeus | reverse complement strand
CCTGATCAATATGGAGAAACCCCGTCTCTACTAAAAATACAAAATTAGCCAGGCGTGGTGGCACATGCCTGTAATCCCAGATACTACGGAGGCTGAGGCAGGAGAATCACTTGAACCTGGGAGGCGGAGGTTATGGTGAGCTGAGATCGCGCTACTGCACTCCAGCCTGGGCAACAAGAGCGAAACTTCGTCTAAAAAAAAATTAAATAAATAAATAAATAAAACATTTAGAAAATAGTTGGTGATCAATAAATGTTAATGTTAGCTATTCTGTCATTTCTCCCCAGCGCTCTCTATTCTACCAAGTGCTTAATTTTTACAGCACTTAAAACTATTCGAACTTTTTATTTCTTTAATTTTTCTTTTTTTTTTTTGAGACAGAGTCTCATTGTCACCCAAGCTGGAGTGCAGTGGCATGATCTCGGCTCACTACACCTTCTGCCTCCTGGGTTCAAGCGATTCTCCTGCCTCAGCCTCCCAAGTAGCTAGGATTACAGGTGTCCGCCATCACGCCTGGCTAATTTTTGTGTTTTTGGTAGAGACAGGGTTTCACCCTGTTGGCCAGGCTCGTCTCAAACTCCTGACCTCAGGTGACCCAACCACCATGGCCTCACAAAGTGCTGGGATTACAGGTGTGAGCCACCGCGCCTGGACCATTTCTTTAAATTTTCAAATGTCTGTTGTCCCACTCGAATGGAACCTCCAAAAGTAACAGGAACTTTATCTGACTTGTTCTCCACTTCAGTGCCTAGAACACATCCCAGGAACTGGTGGATGCTCCAGTCACTGAATGAATCAATATCTACAATTTAAAAGGCTTTAAAACAATTGTTAAGCAATTCAAGCTATTCGTCTAGGAATATTATTCAATGTTAAGTTGACTTAAGTAAGTTCCTGAACTATAACTTCTTTTGAGTATACAAATGTCTGCGGAGTATACATTTTTTTAAATAATTCTAGGCTGGGCTTGGGTGCTAATATCTGTAATCTCAGCACTTTAGGAGGCTGAGATGGGAGGATTGCTTGAGGCCAGGAGTTCAAAACCAGTGATTTGGTTTGGAGCTGTGTCCCCATCTAAATCTCATCTTATAGCTCCCATAATTCCCACATGTTATGGGAGGGACCCTGTGGGAGGTGACTGAATTATGGGGATGGATCTTTCCCATGTTGTTCTTATGATAGTGAATGGGTCTCATGAGATCTGGTGGTTTTAAAAAAGGGAGTTTCCTTGCACAAGTCTCTCTTTGCCTGCTGCCATCCACGTAAGATGTGACTTGCTCCTCCTTGCCTTCCGCCATAATTGTGAGGCTTCTCCAGCCATGTGAAACTGTGAGTTCTCTATTAAACTTCTTTCCTTTGTAAATTGCCCAGTCTTGGGTATGTCTTTATCAGCGGCATAAAAATGGACTATTACAACCAGCCTTGGCAACATAGGGAGACCCTGTCTCTACAAAAAAAAAGTTAAAAATTAGCTGGGCATAGTGGTGCATGCCTACAGCCCAGCTACTAAGGAGGCTGAGGCAGAAGGACCACTTGAGCTCAGGAGTTGGAGGCTGCAGTGAGCCATGATGGTGCCACTGCACTCCAGCCTCGGCAAGAGAATGAAACCTTGTCTCAAAAAAAAAAAAAATCTGACTTAAAAATCTACTATTTGGGGAAACCACTTTAAGAAAGCAACTCTTTTCAAGAAAACCAATAAAAATTTTGGAAAAGAATAAAATCTTGATGCCCATGTGTTCTAAACAATTTTATAATGCAAAATACAAGTTCTGATGCAAAGTCTAAAAGAGTGTATTTGGTCTGAACTATTTAAACATGTAATGATCAAATGGGAAAATGTAAAGTGCCACTTTCCCATTTGGGCACAGAGATGCACCCGTGCTCCCTGAGGTCTGGAGGGGGAGCACATGGCTCCACACAAAGGCTAAGGGCTTGTAGCTGAGGCTAGAAGACCCTCCAGCCTCAACCAGACTAATGGTTTCTTTCTTCAGGTGCTAACCGTGGTCTGTGCAAGTGTCCCGAAGGAGAGCAAACACTCTAAAGAAGCACTTGGCATTTCTCCCTCTGTTTCAATAGGTCGAGCTGGTGCTTCTATTTCTAATTCCCTCCCAGTCCCACCCTTCGCCCTCACTGGCACAGAATTCTCATTGTAACATAGATCAAATCATGTCATTCCCGCCCCTGCTTAGAAGCCCCCAGTGGTTTCTAGATCTTCACATCTGGCCCTCTCCCACCTTTCCATTGTCTTATCGCCCCAGCCAGTTTCCAAACACATCTCCAACCCCAAGCCTTCACTCAAGCTCCGGTCACCTCCTTCCCCAGCAGGGAGAGTTCTTCTGCTCTGCAGGAACGCCCGCCCCACCCC
>NW_012106697.1:4242330-4244810 GCF_000951045.1 Mandrillus leucophaeus | reverse complement strand
ATAAATCCACAACGAAAGCAGCCTGATTCCCAGCAAGACCTTTCCACTGCAGCCTCAGGGACACCAGGCAGCTACTCCCCTCACACCTCCTCTTCCTCTATCTTCTCCCTTGCCATTTTTCAGCTCCCAGTCATGGATCTGTGCCGTCTCCCATGCTCCCGTCTCCCCGCTCACAGCCCACTGCTTCAAGAGCACCTTGGGCCCTCACCTTAGACCCCACCTCCCCCGGTTCAGCCTCTTCCAGCTCCATCCACCCACCAGGGCTGCCAAACAAGCAGGCAGGATTAAGACGCTGAGCTGGGAGTGGGGTGGGTGTGGGGTGTGGGGCTGTGAAGGCCACAGGGGTAAAGTGCAAGTGTTCCCTAGAGAAGGTGTCACCCAAAGCCAAACGACAAAGAGGGAAGGCGATGAGACACAGTGGCCAGAGAGGCTGCACACCCTGGCGGCTCGGGCAGGCTCCCTGGCGCCTTAGGCTGACAGAAGGTTTGCAAGGACTGCAGGACTATCCCAAGAGTGGAAAGCATCCCAAAGGGGTCACACCAGAAGGCCTGGGGACTTCTGTCCATAATAAAATTTTGTTTTGGAAATCATATCCACTGTGGTGTCCCCTCTAAAGATGGAGAAATTCTCCTCCTTTTTTCAGCATGAAAGTGTCAGAAAGCATCTGGGACTCACAAAGGCCCCCTCCAGGCATGGGGGCTTCGAGTTTTGGGGCAGTGGGGACAGGGCATGAGGGGGAGTCTGGAATCTCTGAAGATGACTTTCCTTGCAAGGGCATGTGCTAGGCCCTACCGTCCTGAACATGAACACATAAATGTTGGTTTCCTCAAAATTTGGATGGCAGGGGACTTTATTTAGAAGTAGAAAGGCGGAGGTGTCATCATAACCTTTTGTTGCAATGGTTTGAAAAGAAAAATAGTCCACATCCTGGAGGGAAAGTGGGGGTCGGGGGGGAGAAGGGAGGTACCTGACACAGCGCTGGAGGAGGCAGGCCAAGACAGAAGGAAATGCTGTCACACACAGAGCTCCCAGGACGTGTGCCACAGCGGGTCACTGCTCTGGGAAGCCGCAGTATCCTGGGGTTCATGGTGAAGATAGAAGGCTGCAGCAACCTCAGGCGGCTGGAAGATGGGGTGCCCCAGACTGGATTCCACCCCTTCAAGACACCAGGAAGCCCTCCATGAGCGCCAGGGACTCCTGGATTCATGAGAAGGAGGTGATTTTGGACTAACCATGCATCCCTGGCTTCCACGCCAGAGAGTTAGGCTAAGGGACATCATGTGCTCCCCAAACGTACGTTACTGGGGAGCGGGGAGGTGACATCCTGCTTACAGGGACAAGTCATTTTATACTGACAGACGGGCTCTCACTTTAGAAAATTATTATAGGGCTTTCACAATAAAGTGGGAAAATGGAGGCATGTATCCTGTTTATTTTCATCTTCAGAGTGAAATCTACAGCACAGAGGTATGCTTGCAAAGTGTTACTGTCATAAGAACATCTTCAGACGTGGATCTGCTCAGTGTGGGGTCTCCCACCGTCCCAAGCACTTTCCCAATTTACCTGCTTCTTCAAGCCCCAAAGACTCAGATGAATCCTTTCTACGTCATTTATCCATTTATCAAATTCTCAACGATACACTGCCAGCTCTGGCCCTTGGCAGCGTCCAGCTTGACTGGTCTGCATCAAGACAGACTGAGGCCAAGATATCAACAGCTGTTTAAGCCAGTTCCTCCCACGCCAGTGTGATTTTTATTTTTATTTTTGTATGTATTGAGATAGGGTCTCACTCTGTCACCCAGGCTACAGTGCGGTGGCACAATCTTGGCTCACTGTAGCTTCAATATCCCAGGCTCAGAGGATCCTCCCACCTCAGCCTCAAAGCAGCTGGGACCACAGGCACACAGCACCATGCTCAGCTAATTTTTTTTAAACTTTTTTGTAGAAATGGGATCTTGCTATGTCGCCCCAGGCTGGTCCAGAACTCCTGGGCTCAAGTGATCCCCCGACTTAGACCTCCCAAAGTGCTGGGATTATAGGTGTGAGCCACCGTACTTGGCCTAGTATGATTCAAGTGGATTAAAATCTCTTGATGTAAGACCTCCTTAAAAATCCAGATCTAGCTATTATTATAGTATGCTATATATTAAAAAATTAGATTCAAAGCTTGTACCTTGGCAATACATCTATTTATTCCTCATTGAGATAAACTATAGACCATATCATTCATTTCCCCCACATTAAGAAATGTTGGAAATTATACCATGTCTACAGCTATGCAACAAGGGTTTAAAACTTATTTCACAAATATATAAACTAAGTAGGAGGATACAAGTACAGTCTCCAAACTTCAAGTAACTAATGTTAAAGCCCACCTCATACACTGAAAATTCTATTTTTAAGGTGACCAGATCATTACTGTGTGATATTTTAGGCAGACTAAAGAAATTTTAAATTCCTCGCAGCAGATAGTTTGTATA
>NW_012106697.1:4233866-4238620 GCF_000951045.1 Mandrillus leucophaeus | reverse complement strand
ACAGGAACTTTATCTGACTTGTTCTCCACTTCAGTGCCTAGAACACATCCCAGGAACTGGTGGATGCTCCAGTCACTGAATGAATCAATATCTACAATTTAAAAGGCTTTAAAACAATTGTTAAGCAATTCAAGCTATTCGTCTAGGAATATTATTCAATGTTAAGTTGACTTAAGTAAGTTCCTGAACTATAACTTCTTTTGAGTATACAAATGTCTGCGGAGTATACATTTTTTTAAATAATTCTAGGCTGGGCTTGGGTGCTAATATCTGTAATCTCAGCACTTTAGGAGGCTGAGATGGGAGGATTGCTTGAGGCCAGGAGTTCAAAACCAGTGATTTGGTTTGGAGCTGTGTCCCCATCTAAATCTCATCTTATAGCTCCCATAATTCCCACATGTTATGGGAGGGACCCTGTGGGAGGTGACTGAATTATGGGGATGGATCTTTCCCATGTTGTTCTTATGATAGTGAATGGGTCTCATGAGATCTGGTGGTTTTAAAAAAGGGAGTTTCCTTGCACAAGTCTCTCTTTGCCTGCTGCCATCCACGTAAGATGTGACTTGCTCCTCCTTGCCTTCCGCCATAATTGTGAGGCTTCTCCAGCCATGTGAAACTGTGAGTTCTCTATTAAACTTCTTTCCTTTGTAAATTGCCCAGTCTTGGGTATGTCTTTATCAGCGGCATAAAAATGGACTATTACAACCAGCCTTGGCAACATAGGGAGACCCTGTCTCTACAAAAAAAAAGTTAAAAATTAGCTGGGCATAGTGGTGCATGCCTACAGCCCAGCTACTAAGGAGGCTGAGGCAGAAGGACCACTTGAGCTCAGGAGTTGGAGGCTGCAGTGAGCCATGATGGTGCCACTGCACTCCAGCCTCGGCAAGAGAATGAAACCTTGTCTCAAAAAAAAAAAAAATCTGACTTAAAAATCTACTATTTGGGGAAACCACTTTAAGAAAGCAACTCTTTTCAAGAAAACCAATAAAAATTTTGGAAAAGAATAAAATCTTGATGCCCATGTGTTCTAAACAATTTTATAATGCAAAATACAAGTTCTGATGCAAAGTCTAAAAGAGTGTATTTGGTCTGAACTATTTAAACATGTAATGATCAAATGGGAAAATGTAAAGTGCCACTTTCCCATTTGGGCACAGAGATGCACCCGTGCTCCCTGAGGTCTGGAGGGGGAGCACATGGCTCCACACAAAGGCTAAGGGCTTGTAGCTGAGGCTAGAAGACCCTCCAGCCTCAACCAGACTAATGGTTTCTTTCTTCAGGTGCTAACCGTGGTCTGTGCAAGTGTCCCCAAGGAGAGCAAACACTCTAAAGAAGCACTTGGCATTTCTCCCTCTGTTTCAATAGGTCGAGCTGGTGCTTCTATTTCTAATTCCCTCCCAGTCCCACCCTTCGCCCTCACTGGCACAGAATTCTCATTGTAACATAGATCAAATCATGTCATTCCCGCCCCTGCTTAGAAGCCCCCAGTGGTTTCTAGATCTTCACATCTGGCCCTCTCCCACCTTTCCATTGTCTTATCGCCCCAGCCAGTTTCCAAACACATCTCCAACCCCAAGCCTTCACTCAAGCTCCGGTCACCTCCTTCCCCAGCAGGGAGAGTTCTTCTGCTCTGCAGGAACGCCCGCCCCACCCCCATCTCCATCTGCACAAGCTCAAGTGAAAGCCTCATACCTGGGAAACCTCCCCTACCAGTTCACAAGACAGAAGCAACTGCTTCTCCTTCACTCAAAACAAAGAGTGCTCAAAGCATTTAGCACACTCTCCATTTCTTACGTCAGAATACCCCAAAAGATGGCATGTCCCATCAGTCTTCCTATTTGCAGGAGTGACACAGAGGCTGGCGCTAGAAAGCACTCAATAAGCATGCATGGGTTTTCATTTACTGTGATTTACTCAAAATATACAGCACAATTTTAAAACATTACCAGCATCCTGTAGACCCTTTGAAGGGTTCTGAAAATCAAAAGTCCAACCTTTTTCTCGACATGCCCACAGTAGGTTATTTCTAAGAATGGACTTGCATATTCTAGTAGGTTATTTCTAAATAGTGGGTTGGAAGATGCCAAGTCAAAACCACTTTTCCTTTGAGTGGCTTAACACCCTGCTTCTTGTTGAATCCAGTAATCATCTCCTTGTTGTCCAACCCTCACCTGAAATTTTACAGTTGGTTAGAACCATATACTTTTGGAATTACTGGCACCAAAATGCTCACGATTTCAACACGGGTGTTTCAAGTTACAGAATAAAATATTAACTCCTGGCAAATCCTGCTGTGAAAGTGTAGGTTTGCCTCAACTGTACTACAGCACAGTCAAAAAAAAGCACCTGGGCTTGCCTGTCTCTGCTCACCTGCAAGCCTCTCTGCTCGGGGTTGTGGGAAATCATCCACCCAGGCCAACCCAAGTCAAGAGATGGGGCAAAACCGTTCCTCTCCTTTCTTCACTGGCAGGATCTAATGGAACACTCATTACCACGCTCTATGGTGGGATCTAAGAGATCATCTGAAACACAACCAAATTTTATAAATAATCCTTGTCCCCCACAAGAATGATAAAATTTGAACAAGGTTTTAGCTACCAGCTATTTCAGAGAACTATTGGTAACTGATGAGCTTAATTCGAGTTCAACAAGTGGGAATGTAATGTGCCTCCTATAAAGCTCATCTATGTGTCTGGCTCTATGGCTGTTTCATATGCATGAATTAATGAGCTAAAATCCCAAAACAACGTAAAAGGGCCCAATAATATATGTACTACAGATGGGGGTCAATTGAAAGGGATGCTGCAAGAAATCTATTACTGAGTATCAAAGATAGCATTTGGTTTCTGGTTTTGTACATATAACAATAGATAGATTCCAGGCTATTCCTATGATAACATGACTCTTTTCAGAGTACAGTTTCAACCAGGATTCCCCGCATCCCCCCTCCTCCTGCCCCCGCCAGCATTTGAACTTGTCATCACGTGTATTGTGACTCAGAATAAAAGGTTGTGAGCCAGTCCTCATCAGCTTCCAGACTGGAATTTCAAAGCCCAATAAAAGATCTGGCAACAAAAAAATGAGGAAGCATGCAGCAGATACTGAGAATTTTTACAGTAGATAAAAATTTTTCAAACAATTCAGCATTTTACCGTCATTACTGAAGCAAAATTGGAATTGCAGTGGAGATTTTAACCCACCCCACACCCCTCCAGGCAGTTCAAAAGAAAGTTTCCACTTGGATCCCAGCAGGTATCACCCCTGCTCTTTCATCTGATGCTTGGGCTTTAAGAGGGGGTCCCACTGCTTCCTCTGAGGGTGCAGAGGTAGGGCGAGGAGCTCAGTACTGCAGAGGCTGGCAGGCCCCATCAGCTGCCAGTCAGCAGGGACAGCTCAGGTCAGGTCACCTACCCAGGTCAGGGCAACAGTCAACCAATTACAGCAATTTGGAACCTTTAAAAATTGCCAAAATATTTCTCTTCGGTTAATATGACAGATCACCAATTCCTATGAATTTATAAATTCTGCTGAAATAAAAAAAAATACATGAGCATACTGAAATATTTACAAATGAAATTAAGTTGGTATAATGTCTGGGATTTCAAAATAGAACTGGTAGGGGGTAAATGGGGGTATAAATGCAGTAAGACCGGCCATGCCATTGATACTTTTTGGAGCTGGATGATGAGTACACGGTTGGGGTTCAATATAATATTTTTGAGTTATACTACTTTTGTATACCTTTGAAATTATGCAAAATAAAACATTAAAAAGTGTGAAATCGAGTTTCAAAGAAAATTATTAAAAGCCTGTAGAGTAATCTATACGGTGCATATAAATGACTACATATATCCTTACGTACTAATGTGTCACTGTCCTACAGTGCAAAAGCAAGTTAAGTCTCAGAGGCGTTTATCTTGGCCCTGTACGGAGGCTGCTTAATTTCAGGGACTGAGGTTTCTGCTAAAGTCAAGAGAATTGAGAAAATTAAGGCACCTTTTAAAATTCAGCGCAGGTTACAAAATACACAAGATGCAAACTTTACTAGCTTTTTGTCTACTCAAGTCAAAGAAAGCTTTGTAAAGATCTCTTCTATGCCAAAATAGACAAAACACAACAAAATAAAAATGCTATAAACTTGTCACACGCATAGATGGAGTCACATCAGCAGGTAACAGCTAATGCTTCAGAGGAAGGCGGCAGAGCAACAGCTAGTAACGAAAAAAGCAAACTTCACAGTGTTTCAGCGTTTGAACTTTTGACCTCCCCAAATGTCAAGAAAGAATTTCTAAACCGCGGAACTAGAAAGAATGCTTTCTTCCTTAAAATTGTTTCCTAAAGCTTTACTATTCACTACGTACGCTTTTAGCCACCGGACCCAAAGTACAAAACTCAAAAGTGCATTCTAAAGGCGATGCAAACTGGATGAAGGAGGGGAAATGAAGTGGTGCAATAAAACCCAGCAAGTCAAAGCAGCACTGAGTGCGGCGCCGACCTTCACCTCTGGGCGACTCTGCCCCCTTCACGTTTTGCTCTCTTTTGTGGAAAATCAGATTCTTTTTCCTCCGGCCTCTTTGTGTCTCTTCCTTCCCTCAAACACACAAAACGACTTGAGAGATGTGCTGCAGGTGAGACATTTAACACGAACTCCGCAGCCTTGTCTCGTTCAGAAATGAGCGCGCGCAACACTCAGCCCCTACCCGAGCTTCCCGGCGCGTCCCCCGCAGTCGCCGCCCAGGGAAGGGCGTCCCAGG
>NW_012106697.1:4175076-4231836 GCF_000951045.1 Mandrillus leucophaeus | reverse complement strand
GAGGCGGTGAGGGGGCGGGCAGTGCGAACCCGGCCCGGGAACCCCCTCGGCTGGACGCGGCCCGAGGAATCCCGAGGAGTCCGATGACAGAGGTGGTTGGGGAGCGCGGATAGCCAAGGGGTGAGCGTTGGGGTGTTGGGCCTCGAGGGAGACCCGAAGGCGGGGGGGAGGGCGGGGGACGCAACGGCGACACTTGGAAGGCACCGATTCCGGAGCGGTGAGTGTCGCTCCTCCCCACGCTCCACCCCTGCCCCCACCTCCCACCTCCCGCTGGAACAAGTGGATTCGCTGACTGGTTAATGAATGTACCCTTGGAAGTGGCTTTTTAAAAAACTTAGTCAACCACGAAAAATTGTCATCAGTCCCTCCTCCCAAACTCCTGTGGAATTCTACGCTCTTGTCTTCAGTATATAGTTTGGCCTACCCTAGAGGAAACCCAGTCAACCATTCCTAGTATTATCTAGATAACCCTCGGTTTATGAAGAGGTTACAGAAATTTACCAGGAAAGGTAACGATGATGCTTTTAAGAAAATTCCTTACGTTTGTTTCTATGCAAAATTCTGTTTGACTTATTTTTTAATCGAGAGTCACTAGTAGTCATATATGAAAAGAGATGATTGTCATAAGAAGCATTAAGGGGTTATGCTACATTTACCCAGAGCGGTACTTAAATTTCGATGTGCATCACCATCACCTGGAACACTTATTAAAACACAGGTATCTGGGCCCCATTCCCAGAGCTTCTGATTCAGTAGGTCTAGAGGAACCTGGTTTTTACAATTTCTAACAATTCCCAGATGCTGCTGCTGCTGCTGCTGCTGGTGGTCTTGGACCACACGGTGAAAAACACAGAATGCCCAGCCTAGTTTTGGGGACTGGAAATAATAACTGAACTGTTTTCTGCTGGTGTCCTGTGATTTTATTATCATGAAAAAGTCACTAAACCTGTGTCTAAAGACCTGTGGGGTTTTTTTGCTTGTTTTGTTTTGTTTTTTTGAGACAAAGTCTCACTGTCGCCCAGGTTGGAGTGCAGTGGCACGATCTTGGCTCACTGCAACCTCCACCTCCGGGGTTCAAGTGATTCTCCTGTCTCAGCCTTCCGAGAAGCTAGGATTACAGGCGGGCACCACCACACCCGGCTAATTTTTGTATTTTTAGTAGAGACGAGGTTTCACCACGTTGACCAGGCTGGTCTCGAACTCCTGACCTCAGGTGATCCATTCACCTCGGCCTCCCAAAATGCTGGGATTACAGGCATGAGCCACCGTGCCCGGCCAAGACCTGAGTTTTTAATCTTACTGCAGGATGCCCAAACAGGGCACAGAAACTCAGTTTCTCCATCTGCAAAATGGGAGCTGTTAGGTCCTGCTCAGTCCCTGTCACTGGACTGGTGAAGGAATCAAGCAAAGAAATGGATAGGAAGTAACCTCTGATGATAAAGTGTTCGGTCAGCATGAGGGTGTCACAGACACCAGGTGCTTTTCAGACTTCAAAAAGCCAAGAACTGGATTTAGCACGGGTGGCTGGAGCAGGGCGTCCTGACCTCAGAATTTCCCAGGCACCCACCATGTGGGGAGACCTGTGATTTTCCTGCCTGGCTTTGGTGCTTTCGCACTAAGTCTCCTCAATTTGGCGGCACTGAAATGCCGCGTTCCTCACCCTCCTTGCTTAGTGCCTGGGTGTCAGGAAGAAAGGAAGTGATGCTGAATGGAAAAATAGAAGAAGGGACAAGTTTACACTTCTGACTTTTTTTAGTTTGCATTTATCTCTTTAACTTTTTGTTTTATTTTGACATAGCTTCAGACAGAGAAAAGTACAAGAATTGTACAAAGAATACCCACATATCTTCGCTTGGGTTCCTTAATTAACATTTTATTCTGTCTCTACACATGCACAAACTCTTTTTCTAAATGATGTAACAATCTCCCTACTATAAATTATTACTTTACTCTTTCAATTAATAAATATCTTTCTGAGAAGTATTTTGAGTTTATATAAATACCATCCTGTTACTTCTCCAGTGTTTGCTCATTATATTGGTCTTTGATTCTTGTTTGTCTTGATATTATAATGATTTCTAAATTCTGGTAGTCCAATGTCATCATGCCTTCTACATGTATTCATTGTCATTCTACTGTAAAAATGAGATTTCCTTTATTATTTAATAACAGTGTGGGCTATACCTTCTTGCTTTATTCAATAGGTTATAATTCTTAAGTATTATCATTATTTTGATGTTCATATTACCCCAAATTTGGCCAGTGGGAGCCTCTAAAAGCTGGCTCTTATGTCCTTTTGAATTGGTCCCATCATTCTCTGAGCACTTCCTTACTTTTTGGCACATCAAGATGTTCCAGAATCATTTTGCTTCACCCCTACAATCAGCCATTTTTCCAAGGAACTCTGATTCTTTTTAGTGAATGGTATTTAGAAACCAGCATGTGGCCACTAGGTGTGCTCATTGCTACTGAGGTGACACTGGGTTTTGATTAGTCCATCTATTCATGAGCAGCATCCACAAGATACTATAGTTCTTCTCTTTACAATATGTCTTCAATCATCTATATAGGAAATATGAGACAGTGTAGCTTAGTACAAATAGGTTGGATGCAGGGTTGGACAATGTGTGTTCAGTCTACTTATCAGATAGATGAAGAACATTAGGCAAGTGACCTGTTTAACCCTCTAGTTTCTCATTTCTAAAATGGACAGTTGTCATGAGAAGCAAGATATCATGTGTAAAGTGTCCAGTACCTAGTAGGCACTCAAGAAAACACTAATTTCTTCCCTTTCTGCTCCTTGACTCATAGATGTACATCTTTTTCTTTAGTGTGGCTCTCCCCAAAACCTCCAGATTTCTGCTTCTCTCAGAGCCCAGAATACAACTGCATTGCCATGTTTAGGCTTTTCCCTCCATGGAATAAAAGAAATGCTGCTCTGATCAGAGGTGGGGATTCTGTTGCTTCTATTGCAGGTTCTACCACAATTTGCTCTTTAAAAAAGTATATTATCAGAAGAATGGCCTGTAACCCCACCACTCTGGGAGGCTGAAGCAAGAGAATCACTTGAGCCTAGGAGTTCAAGACCAGCGTGGACAACATAGTGAGACCCCGAGTCACAACATTTTTGTAAAAGATTAGCCAGGTGTGGTGGCATATGCCTGTGATCCCAGCTACTCAGGAGCCTGAGGTGGGATGACTGCTTGAGCCCAGGAGCTTGAGGCTGCAGTGAGCTGTGACTGTGACACTGCACTGAGTGACAGAGAAAGGCCCTGTCTCAAAAAAAAAAAAAAAAGAATTAAAGTTCATCTTGGCAAGCTATTCCTTTGGTGACCGAATGCCTTCCAGAAGTCTTCCAAATGACCGCTGTTTATGCAAGACTATCTCCCGATCAGGCCCTTTCCCAAACTTGTGTGCTTCCAAACTAATGTGCTAGCCCCAGAAACCATGCTGCAGCAGCTGTGTTTGGGGTCTTCCGCTCCACCTCTCTTTACCCTGTTCCCTGCTCATGAAGACCCTCAAAACCTCCTTGTCATCATCCAGATAGCCAGAACAATCTCCCAATCTTTCCCAAACCATGGTGCGTCAAGGTGCCGGGGCAAAGCATGTTCCATGATGTGGGCCTTCCCCCCAACTCAGGATACTCTCAGTCACTTGACCCTAAGGTAACTCTGTCTGTGCCCAGAAAATCACCAAAAATAGCTCCTTCATTTTCCATGAGCAACTGTTGAGCAAAAACATACAAAATACTGCAAGAACAAGCAACGATCTGAAATAGTTATAAAACTTTTTCCCTAGGAAATTAAATGCAAAACTGCCTTCAATATAGACAGCCTTTGACATCCTCAGCAAAACATGTTTCCCTCTTGAACGGCGTCACAAACATCTGCTGTCCAATCGGCTCTGCTTTCTATTTGCATAACTAAATGGCCTATTTTATTTTCTCAGAACAAAGAATATTTTTCTGGAATACTCAAAGGAACAGTGTTTTCAAATAGCTACTTCTTGAAAGATTACTCAACTCTGAAAAAAAATAAATAGGTTTTCCATCTTCCACTACAGCTACCTAGTCTCAACCAGCCTTAGAGCCAAGTGTTAGTCAAAATTAAGACTCAAACGTTCTCTCTCCTATCCCTGAATCGGCAAAAAGAAAGCATCTTTTTCCAAACACATGGCTAAGAGCTCAGCCCTAAGATGTCTGGACAAGTCCTATCTGCATACTCTTTCCACATCTTGATACAGAGGTCTTTGTCTTCTTTAGGCAACAATTTCACCTGATAATAATAAAGAGTAAAATTTAGTTAAGCACCCAGGGCATGGAAAGGTCTTTAATTCTTACAACAGCCCGCTAAGGCAGATATTATACCATCTCTATTATTTTGTGGATGAGGAAATTAAGGCGCAAAGAATGTAGAAAATTTGTCTAGGATTCCCCAGCAATGAAATGCCTAGGTTTAGAATTAGAATCTAAACCTAAGCAGTTTATCCGACAACTCAAACCCCATGTTATCCCATCTGTCCCACTTCCCTAACCAATTACTGGTAGGTAGAATATCCCATGAAGGTCCTTCAACAGTGCCTCTTGCGTAAATGGTACTTGACGTTTGTACTAGTCATCTATTGCAGCATCTATTCCAAAACTTAGCAGCTTCAAACAACAAACATTTTTAATCTCACAGTTTCTGCAGGTCAGTAATCCAGGCACAACCCCACTGAGTGCCTGAATGGTTTGGATCTGTGTCCCCACCAAAATTTCATGTTCAGTTGTATTCCCCAGTGGTGGAGGTAGGGCCTGTTGGGAGGTGATTGCATCATGGGAGTGGATCCCTCATGAATGGTTTAGCACCATCCTTTTCACACTGTTCTTGTGAGTGAGTTCTCATAGGATCTGGTTGTTTAAAAGTGTACAGCACTTCCTCCATCTCTTTCTTGGTCCTGCTATTGCCATGTAAGATGCCTGTACCCACTTTGCTTTCTGCCATAATTGTAAGTTCCCTGAGGCCACCTCTGAAGCTGATGACACCATGATCCTGCGCAGCCTGCAGAATCATGAGCCAATTAAATCTCTTTTCTTTATAAACCACCCAGTCTCAGATATTTCTTTATAGCAGTGTAAGAACCAACTAATACAGTGTCTGTGGGTCCAGGCATCTCAGGGAGCTGCAGTCAAGTTGGGACTGCTGTCTCATCTGAAGGTTCAGCTGGGTGTGGACCCATTTCCAAGCTCACTCAGATGATTATTGTCAGGATTCAGTTCCTCGAAGGTTGCTGGACTGAGGGTCTTATTCCTCACTTCGTAGAAGCCCACTGTTTTTCTTGCAGCTTGAACCTCTCCACAGGGTAGCTCACAACGTGCCAGATGGCTTCCCTTAGATCACCCAAGACAGAAATAACATCCCATCACCTCTGCTGCATTCTGTTTTCTAGAAGTGAGTCACCAAAGCCAAACTCACACTCAAGGGGAGGGATTTATACAAACGTATGAATTCCAGGACATAGAGATCACTAGAGGTCATCTTAGAAGCTCCAGGCACAACATTTATAATGAACCATGAAAATGTTTAATTATTAAGACAATTACAATAAAGTGACAAATAAAAAGAGCAACTTCTAATAGAAATGATCTCCGTCACGTAGAGATAGCAAGCTCTTGGCACACACGCAATCAGAAAAACTATTGATCTTCCCAACAGGAGGGACTGTCTTAGAGGATATAGCACCAGAACTCAATGGGACTAAGATAAGAAGATTCTTTATTGGTTCTTATTGCTGTCCTCATTTGCATTACTATCAACCTCATTAACATCATCATTGCCAATTAATGATTACTTACTATATGGCAAGCAATGCGCTAAGAACTTTTCATGTGTGGTCATATTAGTGTGGTTTTTTTTCAGAAGATGGTCTTAATGGCAATCAAATTTTTCAGATAAGTAACCCAGTGAATTTTCATTTTCTTTTTTTTTTTTTTTTTTTGAGATGGAGTCTTGCTCTGTCACCCAGGCTGGAGTGCAGTGGCACGATCGTGGCTCGCTGCAACCTCCCCCTCCTGGGTTCAAGTGCTCCTTATGCCTCAGCCTCCTGAGTAGCTGGGATTACTACAGGCAAGCGCCACCATGCCCAGCTAATTTTTGTATTTTTAGTAGAGGCGGGGTTTCACCGTATTGGCCAGACTGGTCACGATCTTGTGACCTCATGACCCCCTGCCTCAGCCTCCCAAAGTGCAAGGATGACAGGCATGAGCCACTGTGCCTGGCCCAAATGTTTATTTTTAATAATCCTCAATTCCCAGTTGTCTCACAGTAGCTTCCATTCATGGACTCAATTGTTTCCTCCATGTCAGTTCAGCAAAATGTGCCTTTGAATATAGCTTCCTTCGCTTCCTCAGCCTTTCCCTCTGTTTCCCCTCCCTGCCCTACCTCCACCATCCCCAATCTCTTCTCTCTTGGCCCCTATCTCCAACTGCTGCCGTAGCCAGGAGCTAGGACAGACTCTGTGATGAATGAGCATTCCTTCAAATGCTGTTATAAAAACAAGATAAAAACCAGTCAAGAGAACATAATGGGTTTAAGGGGAGCAATCACCAGGTACAAGAATGACCTTGAGTGTAATTATAGCATGTCAAACAGGTAAAGGGACAGACAGAAACAGGGAGGACCTGCCTTAGATAGGATGTTGAGGGAAGCCCTCACAGAAAAGGTGGGCATGTACTCCAGCCCAAAGAATGAGAGGTAGTCCAGCTCTCCGAGACTACAGTGATCACATAGATACATAAAACATTAGAATAATAATTCTTCCTTCTTACTGATTTTGTAAGAATGAGGCATTTTATATATATATAAATATATATAAATAAAAAGAATGAGACATTTTATATATACACAAATATGTATTTATATATATATATATATAAAACACGCCTCATTCTTAAAAATTAGGAACAAAATTAGGAACAATTATTATTCTAAGTTTCCAAGGAGAAACTAAGGTTCCCAGATGTTAAGTAATTTGCCCAAGGTCGCACAATGAATGAAGCCAAAATGTAAACTCGATCTATGAATTCAGACCCATGCTTCGTCTCCATCCACTGCAGCTTCCACAGGAATGTAAGAACCTACGTGATAAACCAGTGTTACTGTAGTCCCAAGAAATGCATGCGCCAATTTACTTGAAAACATTCCGTAAAAACTATGAAGAACTGCTTGAATATCTAATCACATAAGAAATCCTCAAAGCCATTTCAAGCTCTCTGAGGAAAACCTTTGCCTCAGTTGTCTCAATCCTGAAGTTCAAGATGAGTGGGATTTGGGGCAGGATTAAAGAGCATAGTGAATGAAATTCTTTGTCAGCACTTTCCCCCCACTGCCTGCAGTCAACTGCCTGCCATTCTTGCTGGGGAAAGACGGCTTTGCTAAACTTGATCTTGGCCAAGCTTATCAATTGCTGATTGTCCACTGTGCTATAACAGAAGCCCAGACAATCATCAGTCAGGGAGGTGCATTCCTGCCTAAGTGCCTTCAGTTTGGAATTTCTGTTTGTGGCAGTTACTGTTTTCTACAGATCTCTGCCACAATACCTCCTGTTCACATGCATATCTATGATATGACCTCGCCACACTTCCACCAAGAGGTAGAAACCATCTCTTCACCCACTTCACTCTGGGCAGGCACCATGATTTCTTTAACCAATAGAATAGAAGTGAAGGGATACTGCATGAATTCTGGCTGTAGACCGAAGGCCTCATAGTTCCCAGTCCTGCCTCATGGAAGCCAGCCACCATGTAACAAGTGCTACTACCCTGGGATCATCATATTGTGAGGAAGCTCAAGCTAGTCACATGGAGAGGGTGTGCAGACAGAGTACTGCTGGCCAATTCCTAGTTGTTCTTGCCATCCCAACCTTGGAGCCAGACACATGAGTGAAGGAGACGTTCCAGCCACAGCAGACACCAACTATGGAAGAGCTGAGGCTCCAGACTGATGGTCCCAGTTGAGCTGTCCCAGACGTATCTGGCCACCCCATCTGAAACTTCCAACTTGTGTAGCAAAGGTGAGCCATCCCACTTTGCCCTGCCTGAATTCCTGATCCACAGAATTGTGAGCATAATAAAATGGTGGCCTTTTTACATCACTACGTTTTGGGGTGATTGATTACATAGAAATAGATAATTGTAACACCATTGTTCTTATAATACATGCATGCTACATGTGGAACTATAATTTATAAGAATCCAGACAGGAAATAATATTTTAATGACATGCTGATTATGCATCTATGGAGAGTCAGCTTTTATAAAGAAAAAAGAATGTCCTTCTATATTATTTTGATAGCACAGTATTGTACATGGATTACCTTCTCTGCTGTGTCATGATGCAGCATGAAAGCCCTTGTCAGAAGCCAGGCTATGCCCTTGGACTTCCCAGACTACAGAACCATGAGCTAAATAAGCCTCTCCTCTTTATAAATGACTCAGTCTCAAGTATTCTGTTAGACTCATAAGTACATAATTCCAGGCACCAATTGGTTATGTGTCAGAAACAACAGCATCTGCACAAAAAAAACCTTACTGTTGTCAGGTATGGTGGTATATACCTGTAATTCCAGCTACTCAGGAGGCTAAAGCAGGATGATTGCTTGAGCCCAGGAGTTCAAATCCAGCCTAGGCAACATAGCAAGACCTCCATCTATTAAAAAAAGATAAAATTTAAAAAATAAAACGTGGCTCAAGCCTGTAATCCCAGCATGTTGGGAGGCCAAGGTGGGAGGGTTACCTGAGCTTGAGATCAGCCTGGGCAACATGTTGAGACCCTGTCTCTACATTAAAAAAGAAAAACTGAGTTAGGCATGGTGGCACACACCTGTAATCCCAGCTACTCAGAAGGTTGAGGCAGAATCACTTGAGCCTGGGAGGTTGAGGCTGCAGTGAGCTATGATCATGCCACTGCACTTCAGCTGAGTGACAAGGTGGGACCCTGTCTCAAAAAAATTAAAAATAAAAACCTTACTGCAGCAGCAAGCCAGAATTTCCACAGAACTTCTGTAACCATGGGGGTGACCATTTATTCTAATTACAAGTCTTCTGAAGAATTCTTTCAATAATAACCCAGTCTTAATTGTGTCATAACACTTACACAGTATTAGTGATTTTTTTCATGCTTATGACTACATGTTTACCTACAAACAGGAATCCATCAATTGTGGAACCTTCAATTACGTGTCTGCTACTTCTTATCCCAGATAAATAATAAAAATAGCTAGCATTTATATGGTGCTTCCTATATGTCATGCAATGTGCTAAGTACTTTATGTATACACTTATTTAATCCACACAGCAGCCCTACAGGATAGATACTCTTGTTATCCTAATTTTACAGGTGAAAATTGATTCAAAGGGAATTAAGCAACATGTGCAGGACCTCCACTGTGACGTCCTCACCAAAAACCATGTTGAAATTGGATCCCCAATGTGGTGGTATTGGGAGGCAGGGCCTAGGGGGAGGTGTTTGGGTCATGGGGGCAGATTTCTCATGAATGGCTTGGTTTCATTCCCATGGCAGTGAGTGAATTCTTTCTCCAACAAGACGGAATTAGTTCATTCCCACGAGATCAGTTGTTACAAAGTGAGGTTCCTCCTCCTGTGGGTCTTCCCATGTATCTGCTTCCCCTTTGACCTAAGGCAGTGTGAAATCCCTCACCAGAAGCCAGGCTACACCCTTGGACTTCCCAGACTGCAGAACTGTGAGCTAAATAAACCTCTCCTCTTTATAAATGACTCAGTGTCGGGTATTCTGTTATAGCAACACTAAATGGGCTAACACAGTCACCAAGCTACAGTTCGAGCCCAGGCAGTCTGGTTTCAGAGTCTGTGCTCTTAACAGCTACACTGCGAGACCCATTCCACTGTTTTTTAAAGAGTTCGTGATGGTTTAGTTATTGTAGCCACACATGTGTGAATCACTTACTTTGAGGATATTGGCTATCTTTTGTTGTTGAGAATGAATATGATATTGAAAACACTACCAAGGTACATCCCATATGTCACTTCTTCCCACAACCTACCAAAGACACTTACCTTAGTGAAGATCTATACTGATCTACCTGCAGGGAAGACTTTTTGACTGCCTGAGACACTGTCTCAAAGTGGTTCAAAATGCTCCCAGAAGTTTCTCTATCTATTCTGATTCCTCACTAAATTTTCCCAAAAGAATTCATCTTTTCTGGTAGGAAGTTTAAGAGTGCCACTATCAGTGAAAGCTCCTATGGCCTAACATTTAACTGCAGGTGGCTTTTGAGATGCTTCTGAATAATGCCTCTGTTGACATTCCCCCAGCCATGACCCCTCTCTACTTATACAGCACTGGCCCTGGCATTTCAGCTACAATGGCAGAAGCTCATCCCACTTCAAAATTGAATTTCAAAGAGTAGTGTGAAAAACATGTATTTCTTTGTCTTCAGTTTCTATTGGTGGTTTATGTTCAATTCCTGTACCTGTGTACAGCAGCAATTAAGAGTGGAAACCAATCTAGCATAATTCCTTCCCACATGAAAATATTAGATTCTTTTCCTGCTTGTTATTGTAAACCCAACCCAGATTTCATGCTGAATTCATTTTTATTTGAACAAAAATTCCACCAGCCAAACCAAATTATGAAATGTTGACAGTATTGGATATCTATATCATGTCTCAGGCTTTAACACTGAGTGGTTGGAAGCTACTAATGTTGCTCCCATTCATCAACAATTATGTATTAGACAACTATTGTATTCTAGGCAGTGAACTGACTGCTGGACAAAGAGAAATAGATGTGATGTGGCCCTTGTTTGGAGGGAGCTTATAGTTTGTAAAAAGAAAGACAAGTCATCCCCCCAAAATGAAGTTATACTAATTAGTGGAATGGTAGAAACACGTACATGTTGCAGAGAATCAGAAAAGAGAGAGGGGCATAAATGGAAGGAGTGGCTCATTATAAATGGGAATTGGGAATGAGAGAAGACAGTTTGCAGTGGGTGATATTGGGCTAACACTGGGGAGATGAGTACTTGTGGTATGATATTAATACATTATATATAACTCTTTCCAATCTAAGATCTTGATCCACTGCTGAGTCTCTATCATTGGGAAGTATGTCATAAGAGAATGGTTATTAACACTAGAGTGTCAGTTTGGGATGGATTTCTTTTTATTTATTTTAAAGTTAGAGTAGAGTCAGAGTTTCTCCAATAATAATTTTACTATCATTCATTTGCATATTGCTAGGCTTTATTAAGTAAGAACAGAAGGGGTGGACTTATAACTACCCTGCCAAGATTTGTGTATGTCACCTTACTCTCATGGGCCTGTGTCTTTCACGCCAATGACAACCTCCAAGAGGGCTGTGGTGGGAAAAAAACAACATGACGAACTGCTGCTATATTATATACTACACTGTCATTATTTTCGTAAGTATTTAGATGGGCATAGATATACCTTCTTGCTACTTCATGTGAAATAACAATAGTTGATATTAATAGCAAAGGTACATGGTAAAATAAACATAATTTTTAAACATGTTTGTCTACTCACTGGAATAGCAGCAGTTCATTATCTGCTGATTTTTTAAAATGTAATTGCCAAGTTCTACGCTTGATTTTGTCTCCCCCAAAAGAGGAAGTGAATACTCAGTGTCTGAGGTCTCCAGCAGTGGAAATTATAACCTGCCAGGAACCCGCCATCTTGCCTGAAATACATATTCGCGAGTGAACAGGCCCTCCCTCTCTCTGAGATCTCTGCAGATGGCAGGTTTCCAAAAGGAAGGAAAAAAACAAAAAGGACCAGCTAAAAATAGGCAGTTTTAGGAAAGTGCTATGGCTAATCAGATAACTGCTATCTGAAACATGCAGATATCAAAACATTTAATAGAAACCTTGTCTCTACTAAAAATACAAAAAAGTGAACAAGGCATGGTGGCGGGCGCCTGTAGTCCCAGCTACTCGGGAGGCTGAGGAAGGAGAATGCTGTGAAGTGTGAACCCAGGAGGTGGAGCTTGCAGTGAGCAGAGATTGAGCCACCACACTCCAGCCTGAGTGACAGAGCGAGACTCCGTCTCCAAAAAAAAAAAAAAAAAAAAAAAGTAGAACTTCAAAATCATTTATACTGGGTATTCAGTTATAAATGTAATTAGATTCATATGTTGTTTTATGCTTAATGATTTTAGATGTGACTGACCACAGAGTTCAGAAAAATATTATACGTAATTGAAATTTTCCCGATGATCCAAGATAAAGTCATTAGACATTTATCTAGAAGACTAGGCATAGACTTCTAGACATTTATCCTGTGTATTCCAGATGGAAAAATACAGATGTCTACTTTTTCAAAATATATTTGAAGTAGTTTTATTTGTAATTCATTCACTTTTTGTATATTATTGATGGAGATTGTCTTGTTAATTAAGACTTGTCTACCATCTGTAACAGTTATTGCAAATCTTGGTGTCTTCTCAGCTCATCACTTTTTTTTGAGACAGACCCTTGCTCAGTCACCCAGGCTGGAGTGCAGTGCCACAGTCTCAGTTCACTGCAACCTCCGCCTCTTGGGTTCAAGTGATTCTCCTGCCTCAGCCTCCTGAGTAGCTGGGATTATAGGCAAGCTCCCTCACACCTGGCTAATTTTTGTATTTTTAGTAGAGACGGGGTTTCACCATGTTGGCCAAGCTGGTCTCGAACTCCTGACCTCAGGTGATCTCCCCACCTCAGCCTCCCAAAGTGCTGGGATTACCGGTATGAGCCAGCCACTGCACCCAGCCTCATCACTTTTAATTTATCCTATTTATCCTGTTTAAATACTTTGAAAGGTATAAATATAATTTGAAAAAGTAATTGGATAAGCACTCCAAGTCTAAAATTGTACTTCACATCAGAATAAAATATATACATACAGTAAAAAAAAAAACCACTATGTTTTAACAGAAAACGTACTCATTATCAAGAAAAAAGTGGAAATGGAAGGCATTCATTTCTGGCAATAAAGCACACTAAATATTCTAAAAATTTCTCATTACACCCACATAAAAATGATATATATCAGAAATAACACCTCTAGCACTCACTGGCCTTATGTTTCTAGGTAGGGTAGAGTTTTTTATGTAAGACCAGTGATTTTTCCGGGAACAACTAGAAAAGCTAGATTAAACAGAAACATTATCTGCTTACAGACATCACATCGTTTCTAAAGCAACCAGGAAAAAGGGTAATAAAATTTCAGAGAGAAGAGTCATGAAGTAATGATCCAACCTTCTGCGCCACTTTTCCCAAAGGAAATTGGTTAATTCTAAGTATGGGCAAGAGGCTAAGAGCCCAGGCTTTGCCTGAGTAGAGCGCTGTTTCTGATGGGCAGAGAAACCAGTAGACTTTTTGGCAGTTTTATGCAGCTGGAGTGACGCGATTGAAGGGCCTCAAACATGGACTGTTTTCTCTTCAAGACAGCTGGAGAGGATACGGAAATAAACAGCTCAGCTGACAACTAGAGCAAAATTTTTGGCAGCCTCAGAGTAATGAGAAGACAAAGATTAGAGTGGATGACCTGCCAGGGACAGGAACCCCAGTGTACACATCAGGTCCTCAGTCAAAAGGCCTAGAGCACATTAGCGTAAGAAGAGATGTGAACCAAGGAGAGCCCCGCCAAAACTGCAACCCAGAGTAGCGTCTGCTCAGTCCCTTACTGAGCAAAAGCAAAAGCTCAGTACCCCCGACTGGGGGCGGGTAACGTTTCCCTGGAGGAAAGGAGCATCAGCTGGGCCTCTCCTCTATATATATATATATATATATATAGTATTTTATATATATTATATATAGTATCATATATAGTATTTTATATATATTATATATAGTATTATATAGTATTTTATATATATTATATAGTATATAGTATTTTATATATTATATATAGTATTATATATAATATATATATTTTTATATATATATTTATATATACTTTTTTTTTTGAGACAGAGTCTAACTCTGTCACCCAGGCTGGAGTGCAGTGGCGCAATTCTTGGCTCACTGCAACCTCTGCCTCCCGGGTTCAAGCGATTCTCCTGCCTCGGCCTCCTGAGTAGCTGCGATTACAGGAACCCACCACCACACCCAGCTAATTTTTTTATTTTTAGTAGAGACAGGGTTTCACCATGTTGGCCAGGCTGGTCTCAAACTCCTGACCTCAGGTGATCCACCAACCGCAGCCTCCCAAAGTGCTCGGATTACAGGCCTGAGCCACCACGCCCAGCCCTCTCCAATAGTTTATAGACAATGTCCAGAATTTACTTAAAAATTTTAAGGCCTACCAGGGAAAAGGACTATATGCAGTCTGTTGAGTCCCTGAGGGAATGAAATATATACCAGAAGCAGACTCAGAGCAGAGAAGAACTCTAAAATAACTAACACATGTTCAAGAAAAATAGAGGAAAACAAACAGTAGAGATTATTACCAGAAAAACCGAAACCTCTGAGGAAAATTAAATGAAACTGTCAAATGGGAAGGACAGTCTCTGAAATGAGGACTCAGCAGGTGGGCTCAAGACTAGACAATACATGGTATATGAAAGGACTGGTGAACTGACAAATAGGTCAGTAGGAAATATTCAGATTTTAATGCACAAAGGAAAACAAAAATGGAAAAAAAGAACACTGAAACCCCTGGTATACATTGGAACTGTGTAATACACAGGAATAGTTAAAGCTCTTTGAGAATGGAGCAGAATAAATATTTGAAGGGATAACCAAAGAAAATTTTCCAAAACTGATATGTAACGTTATCTCACAGATGTAAGAAGCTCTGCACAAAAAAAAAGTCACACATACACACAACAAGATAAAATTGTTGAAAATCAAAAATGAAAAGAAGATCATAAAATGTGAAGTGGGGGTAGAGCATGGTGGGGAAACATTACCTTCAAAGGCACAACAATAAGACATATTGTCTACTCTTTGGTAGAAATGATGGAGCTAGAAGACAATGGAGTATCTTTTTAAAAGCTAGAACTCTACAGCCAGTGACAATAATATCCTAAAATGAAGGTGAACTCAAAGTGTTTTCAGAAGATCAAAATCACAGCACTAATTTAATAATTCTAGCTCCAGTGTGGTAAGCTGAATAATGGCCCTCCACAAATGTCCATGCCCTAATCTCTGGAACCTGTAAATATGTTTTATTACATGGAAAAAAGGACTTTTTTATTTTATTTTATTTTTTGAGATGGAGTCTCGCTGTAGTCTCGCTGTGTCACCCAGTCTGGAGTGCAGTGGCTCAATCTCAGTTCACTGCAACATCTACCTCCCAGGTTCAAGAGATTCTCTTGCCTCAGCCTTCCAAGTAGCTGGGATTATAGGTGCCCACCACAATGCCCAGCTAATTTTTGTGCTTTTAGTAGATATAGGGTTTCACCATGTTGGCCAAGCTGGTCTCAAATACCTGACCTCAAGTGATCCACTTGCCTTGACCTCCCATGGTGCTGGGATTACAGGCGTGAGCCACTGCACCCGGGAAAAAGGGACTTTGAAGATGTAATTAATGTTACTAATCAATTGACCTTAAAATAGGGAGATTCTCTGGAATTACCTGGCTGGACCTGATATAACCACATGAGACTTCACAAGCAGAGTCTTCTTCTAGCTGAAGGCAGAAGAGAGATGTGGCAGGAGGGGAAGCCGGACAGATATCAAGGGTGACAAGGATCTAATGCAGTTTTGCTGACTCTAAGACATAAAAGCCTATCTGCAAGAACCAGAAGGAGGCCTCGAGGAGCATAAGGATAGTCCCAGCTGACAAGTATTTAAAGAAATAAAGCTGGCTGGGCACAGTGGCTCACACCTGTAATCCCAGCACTTCGAGAGGTTGAGGGGGGCCAGTGGATCACCTGAGGTCAGGAGTTCGAGACCAGCCTGGCCAACATGGTGAAATCCCATCTGTACTAAAAATGCAAACATTAGCTGCACGTGGTGGCAGGCGCCTGTAGTCCCAACTACTCAGGAGGCTGAGGCAGGAGAATCACTTGATCCCGGGAGGCAGAGGTTGCAGAGAGCTGAGATCATGCCATTGCACTCCAGCCTGGGCAACAGGCTCAAAAAAAAAAAAAAAAACAGAAAAGAAATAAAACTGTCATCCTATGACTGAGGGTTGGGGTGCCTAACATGCGCACAGGAGGCTCCTAACACAATGAGACAGAGCTGGGGGTTGGAAGAGAAGGAGAAAGGCCCAGCCAGGCTGGGAGCATGTGACTGCCTCTGAATATTCTAAGGCAGAACTCCAAGGAATCAAAAAACTCTAAATTAGAATTTGCATTTACAGGAGATCATAACAGTATATTTGTTAAAATTAAAAGATAGACTACAGGGATGAAGACAGTGTGGTACCAGACACACAGATCAATGGTTAAAAAAAAGAAAAAATTGAGAGCCCAGAAAAAGGTGCTTCCACTTATGGTCACTAAAGGTGCCAACAAAATGCAATGAGAAAGAAGGTGTTTTTAACAAATAGTACCGGGAAAATTGGATATTTACAAGCAAAAGCACCTCACGTTATACACAAAAGTTAACTCAAAATTTATCAGGCCTAAATGTGAGAGCTGAAACTAAAAATCGTAGAAGAAGGAATAGGAGTAAATCTTCATGCTCTTGGGTTAGGCAATGATTTCTTAGACATAATACCAGAAACACATGCAACAGGAGAAAAATGGTAACTTAGGCTTAATCAAAATTAAAAGCTTTTGTATGTCAAAAGACACCATCAAGAAAGTAAAAATACACTCAAATATTGGGAGAAGATATTTGCAAATCATGTATGTGATGAGAAAGTTGCATCCAGAATATATAAGAACTCTTAAAACTCAATGGTTAAAAGATAAGTAGCTCAATCATGGCTGGGCACAGTGGCTCACGCCTGTAATCCCAGCAATTTGGGAGGCCAAGGCAGGCAGATCACTTGAGCTCAGGAGTTCAATACCAGCCTGGACGACATACTGAAACCCTGTGTCTACTAAAAATGCAAAAATCAGCCAGTCGTGGTGGTGTGCACCTGTAGTCCCAGCTACTCGGGAGGCTGAGGCACAAGAATCTCTTGAACCTGGGAAGCAGAGGTTCCAGCGTGCCAAGGTTGTGCCACTGCACTGCACTCCAGCCTGGGCGACAGAGTGAGACTCCGTCTCAAAAAAAAAAAGAAAAAAATGTAGCTCAATTAGAAAATTGGCATAAGTCAAAACACATTTCACTGAAGAGGAGACACAGATACCAAACAAGCACATGAAAAGAAGTTCAGTATCATTGCCATCAAGGAAATGCAAATTAAAATCACAGTAAGCTATTGTATCATTATACATCTATGCAAATGACTATCATAAAAATTAGTGACAGCATCAAATGCTGGCAAGGGTGCAGAGAAATAGATCACTCATACATTGCTGGTGGAAATTTAAAATGGTCAAACTACTCTGAAAAAGTCTGACAATTTCTTATGAAAGTAAACGTGCAATTACTGTATGACTGAACAGTTGCACTCTTGGGCATTTATCTCAGAGAAATGAAACCTCTGTTCACACAAAAACCTGCATATGACTGTTCACAGAAGCTTCATGCACAACTGTTAAAACCTGGAAACAGTTCAGATGTCCTTCCAACTCAGACACCCTTCAGTGGGTGAATGGTTAAATAAACCATAGAACATGCTACCATGAAATACTCAGCAATCAAAAGATATGGAGTATTGGTACGTGAACATCTTGGATGAATTTCGAGGGAATTATGCTAACCAAAAAAAAAGCAAATCTCAGATTACATACTTTATGATTCCATTTATATGACATTCTCAAAATGGCAAAATTATAGAAATGGAAAGCAGCCTTGTGGTTGCCGGAGGTTAGGAGCAGTGGAGTGGGAGGAGAGGGACTGGAACGGAGCCAGGTGGGGAAGGTAGAGGGTATGATTATAAAAGTCAACAGGAGGGACTGTTGTGGAGACAAACCTGTTCTGCATCTTGTGGTAACAGATAAGCAAACTGTAATCAGTGATAAAAAATGCACAGAACTTGGCCAGGCACGGCAGCTCGCGCCTGTAATCCCAGCACTTTGGGAGGCCGATGTGGGGCAGACCACCTGAGGTCAGGAGTTCAAGACCATCCTGGCCAACCATGGCCAACATGGTAAAACCCCGTCTCTACTAAAAATACAAAAATTAGCTGAGCACGGTGGTGTCTCTACTCGGGAGGCTGAGGCAGGAGAATCCCTTGAACCCAGGAGGCAGAGGTTGCAGTGAGCCGAGATCATGCCACTGCACTGTAACCTGGGTGACAGAGGGAGACTCCGTCTAAAAAAAAAACAAAAACAAAAACAAAAAAACCATGCATAGAACTAAATACACGTATGTGCACACACACGCGAAAGAGTATAAGTAAAACAGGAGAAACAAGAGTAAGCCTGGTAGATTGTTTCATTGTTAGTATATCGGCTGTGATATGAGATTGTTTCATTGTTAGTATATCGGCTGTGATGATATAATATGTCATCATTGGAAGAAATCGGGCAAGGGATCTCTCTGAGTTATTTCTTACACCTGCATGGATTTACAATTACCTCAATAAAATTTTTAATTTAAAAAACGCAAAAGATTTAAATAAACATTTTCCCCCAAGATATGCACATGGCAAAAAGCACATGAAAAGGTGCTCAACATCATTTATCTCTAGGGAAATGCATACTGACAAAATCACAGTGAGATACCATTTTTTACCTAGTAGAACAGTTACAATTTTTTAAAAAGGCAAACAATAATAAGTGTTGGCAAGGATGTGGAGAGACAGAAACCCTCCTACGTGATTTGTGGAAATGGAGAATGGTACAGACACTCTGGAACAGTTTAGTAGTTTCTCAAAAAGTGAAACACAGACTTCATATGTGATCCAGCAATTCCACTTGTATTAATAGCCATCTAACCAAAAGAAATTAAATGAAATAAAAACATATGTCCATGCAAAGACTCGTAAACAATGTTTGGCAGGGTGCAGGGGCTCACTCCTATAATCCCAGCACTTTGGGAGGCTGAGGCGGGCAGATAACCTGAGTTTGAGACCAGCTTGGCCAACATGGTGAAAGCCTGTATCTACTAAAAAAAAAAAAAAAATTAGCCAAGTGTAGTGGCACATGCCTGTAATCCCATCTACTTGGGAGGCCGACAGGAGAATTGTTTGAACCTAGGAGGTGGAGGTTGCAGTGAGCCAAGATTGGGCCACTGCACTCCAGCCTGGGAGACAGAATGAGACTCCATTTCAAAAAAAGAAACAAGCTCTATTCACAGTAGCCAAAAAGTGGAAACAATCTACGTGTCCATGAACTGATAAATGGAAAACAAGATGTTTATGCACACAATGGAATACTATTTGGCAATAAAGAAGAATGAAGTACTAAAAGACACTAAGAAGGGAAAGAAGCTAATGCCCAGTGAAGCAAGCCAGACACAAGTGACCACATATTTTATAATCCCATTTATATGAAATGTCCAGAAAAGGCGAATTTGTAGAAACAGAGAACAGATTAGTGGTTGCCTACAGCTGGGGGTGAAAACTGGGAATGACTGCTAATGAGCGAGAGGTTTCTTTGTAGGGTCATGGAAATGTTCTGAAATTAGGTCACGGTAATAACTGTACAACTCTGTAAATATACTAACATTCTTCGAACTGTATACTTAAAAGAGATGTATGTTATGCTATGTAGATTATATCTCAATAAAACTGATAAAAACAAAATTAAGATAAAGTATGTTTGTAGAACATATTGTAACGGTTGGTTTGCATTAAAACCGTTGAGTATCTGGACGTGTAGCCGGTAGGTCTCCATTTGTGCTGGAGACAGCCTGTCTGCCATTGTCACTAACAGGACCACAGAGAGAGAACTGAGGAACTAAGCCCTGAGAAGGGGCTGACTGGCTTGATGGCCATGCCAAGGAGAGTGGCAAAAATGCACAGAAGTTTAGAAAAGTTCTAGTTACATTGCTGTAGGTTTTAGTGTTTTACTATTGCAAGATGTTTGGGATTGTCTTTCATTCAAACCTGCTAGTCACTACCCAGCTGAAAGTATGGACTCTAAGCCGGGTGCGGTGGCTCACGCCTGTAATCCCAGCACTTTGGGAGGCCGAGGTAGGTGGATCACCTGAGGTCAGGAGTTCGAGACCAGCCTGGACAACACGGTGAAACCCGTCTCTACTAAAAATACAAAAATTAGCCAGGCATGGTGTTGGACGCCTGTAATCCCAGTTACTCAGGAGGCTGAGGCAGAAGAATCGCTTGAACCCAGGAGACAGAGGTTGCAGTGAGCCAAGATCTCACCACTGCACTCCAGCCTAGGCAACAGAGTGAAACTCCATCTCCCAAAAAAAAAAAAAAAAAGAAAAAAGAAAGTATAGACTCTAAGCTAAGAACATATGACAATTAATTTATTTCCACATTGCTCCAATCACTTTCTTGAATCATCTCCTAAGCCCTGTGCTATGATTTTAATATGTTCCCTCCAAAATTCAGGTGTTGAAACTTGGTGGTCAATGTGATGGTATTAAGAAGTGGGGGCTTTAAGTGGTGATTTAAGAAGTAAATTACCCAGTTTGTGATATTTTGTTATAGCAGCACTAAGCAGACAAGGACGTCCAGGCTTCCACTTACCTTTTCAGTGAAGATGCAAACAACAGTGTCACTCTAGCCACAGCTGGGATTGATGCTTTCTCCTAGAGTTGAACGTCTGTGTTGGTGCACTGCTCTCCTCCTAACTCCTAGGGCTCAATCATAGCATTTTGTAAATCACTGACCTTTTAATGATTTCCTAATCAATTCCATGGGTGAAATTAAAGAACAATGTATTGAAAGTAAAACCACACTTAGTTGGTCACAATTTTGACATAATTCAGCATCTTATGGCCAACAACTTTGGAACACAAGCAATTATATACAGTTTCCTAGTATCTCTACTAATGTTACAAGATGGTACATGTTGGGGAAGGGATTACAGCTAAACAAAAGCAATTTTGTGGTTCTGAATATGATCAGACCAGCCCAAGCATTGTATTCTCAGAAAGGAAATGTGTTGTCATGCCTTAATGAAGAGGTAAGTGCTCTTTCATGAATCTGCTTGGTGGCCCAAGGATCTGAGGGATTACTGCCTGGATTTGATGAGTCAGACTCTAAATATGACAATGTTAGCATCGGCCACATCTGTTGCTCAGATCTCCCCTTTTGTGGCACCCTGGCTAGAGACTCAAATGATTTGGGAAGCTCAGATCCCAGGCTCAGATCCCCACTGCCAGTCCTTTTCTTTAAGGGATCATCCTATGCACGGGAGGGTGCCACTGCCCTAAAAAGAAAGTCACAGAAATCTGCCAATGCATGTGGTGTGGGAAGAAGCTACCAGAGGCTGATGTCACTACCTCTGTGGGTAAGCCACCTGCCTGAATTTTCTTTACTTCCCCTCCAGATCCCTGCTCCACCCCTTTCTTTCCTGCTCTCCGGCAGGAGGAAGGCTGCCATGGGATGCACCAACAGGACCTCTTGCCCTCTGACTTCCGGCTGGACCTAGCTGATGGGAGAAATTGGCAGGAGCTGGGAGGCCGGGAGGAGAGGGAATGGGGTACTTTTCCTCACTCTTCCTAGTCAGGCCTCGGGGTGGGCAGTAGCAGGGTTCCCTCCCCAGGGCTGGGCTGCTCTCCAGGGATCTTTTTCTACACTGGTTGGTCTTGCTGGGTTAGTATCCACTCCCTTCCCTTGCTCCTTCAGGCCTAGGAGAGGGTACAGAACTTGCTGCTGCGGCCACCCCAGGGTGCTTCACTGCCTTGTTAGTTTTCCTTGTTAGTTTCTCTTAGCCCTGCCCCTCCTTTGTAAATAGTCCCTTCATGAAACCTGCTTCCATCACTCCTTTGGTGAGTGCTGTCTGTTTCCTGCCAAGCTCCAAGCAGCTACTGGGAGCAACCATTGGTGAGTAAAATTGGGAAGCACTGGAAAAGGATTTAAGATTTTATTTTATTTTATCCTGCTCTCAATTTTTTTTAATATTTAAAAATGAACAAGTGTTACTTTGGGGATGAAAAACAGCACACAAATGTATACACACACTCAAAAAAAAATCAAAACTAACCTAAAAGTTAATAAATAATATTACACATAATAGAATGCATGTAGCATATGTACCTATTTCTTTCACTATGAGGAGTTCAGACAAAGATATAGTAGGTGTGTTCTACATGACATAAAGATTTGACTGTAAGAGTATGTGCTTGTGTCGTATTGATAAAAACCTTCTCTTGTCTCTAAAAATGGAATTCATCATCAAGTATGGACTCATGAGCAAAAAGAAAACTTTAAAGTAGATATTAGAAAACAAAGAATTTAAGATTGCATTAAAATTATATAATATTAGGCCGGGCACGGTGGCTCACACCTGTAATCCCAGCACTTTGGGAGGTCGAGGCAGGCAGATCACTTGAGGCTAGGAGTTTGAGACCAGCCTGGCCAACATGGTGAAACTTCATCTCTACTGAAAATACAAAACTTAGCCAGGCATGGTGGCACACACCTATAATCCCAGGACTTTGGGAGGCCGAGGCGGGCAGATCATTTGAGGTCAGGAGTTTGAGACAAGCCTGGCCAGCATGGTGAAATCCTGTCTCTACGAAAAATACAAAAATTAGCAGAGCGCAGTGGCGGGCACCTGTAATCTCAGCTACTTGGGAGGCTGAGGCAGGAGAAGAACCCAGGAGACGGAGGCTGCAGTGAGCCAACATTGCACCACTGCACTCCACCTTGGGCGACAGAGTGAGACTCTGTCTCAAAATATATATATAAAATACTACTTAATCTAAAAAGATTATTCCCCAAAAATGCATTTGCTAGGGATTTAGTGACGCATCAGCATTCAGATGCATCTATATGAGATATTCTCCCCAAAACCACGTCTGTTTAAAACATGCTTATTTTGAAAGTAATGTAGCAACATTTTCCTAATTAATGTTCTTTCTCATACATAATTTAAAAACATTTATTTATGACTAAATATAATATTAGATCTGTGACTTTACATAGCTAAGCATTTTTAAAATAAGCCTTAGTAATACATATTTACAATAAAAATATTTGACTTAATATATGAGAGTACTATTAAATACTGATTCTCTAACAAAAAATAGAAACAACCTAAATGCTCATTTGTAGTCAAATTGCCAAATAAAATATATTTCCACAATATAATGCTATAGAGCAGTTACAGGAAAGAACTAGATCTGTGTGTAGTATAGTGAATATATCTCAAAACACATGCTGTATGAAAACAGCAAATTCCGTGATAGCATAATGTGCCTTTGTGAAAAACAAACTCCACAAATAATAAGTTCTTTGCTTTTTGTTTCTTAAGAAACATGATATAGTATTCGTTATGAGCCAGGCACTCTCTCAGCACTTGACGGATATTAACTCATAATTTTCAGAGCAGCCCTGCCAGGGATCCTGTAATGTTGTAGATTTCCTAAAGATGGAAAACTGAGGCTCAAAAAGGGGAAGTTACTTGCCCAAGGCCACAGAGCTTATAGAAGGAGGCACTTGGATCCAAACTAAGGTGAGCAGACTCCATAGTCTGTGCTCCTGACTACTGCCTCTCGTGATGCTGGGAAAGATGGACGTTGGTTGCAGGATTTAGGGAATGCCTGAGCAAAATACTGCTAGAATTAGCCACACTCAACTCCCCCATCTCTGGGGGCATCTACTCATAAGTCATTCGTCACTCTCTTCCCTTACCCAGTCCCAGGTGTTCTAGGGGTGAAGAGTTAATGTCTCCTTCCCTCTGAAAAGAGCAGTGGGACCGTTGGCAACCTCTTACATCCTGAAAGAAATAATGCCATCCATTGTAGATTTCCATTCATATGGTTAGTAACTGTGGAAGGCTCTGAGGACCCAGGCTTTTGTTCTCTTACACATACTGTCCCAGAAAGAACACTGAAAGTGGAGTCAGAAAAGCTAAGTTTGGGTCCTGGAGGTCCAGGCTCCAGCACTTAAAAGTGGGAAGGTCACTAGAGTCAGAGATAAGATGTTTGGCTGAATATGCCTTCCCCAAACTTCAGTAGAGAAGAGGAGGATATGCTCCTTTATCAGTCAGGGGAGTGAGTTTTTTGTTGTTGTTGTTATTGTCGTTGTTTGTTTAATTTAAACGAGAGTCTTCCATTATCACTCACCAAACAAATGTTTAATGAGTGTCCAACTAGGTTGCAAAAAGGAATTGACAGTGTAGATGGGAGACATGAGACCTACATACCTTAAATAAAAGCCAAAATTTAAAATAAGGATATAGCCTTAATTGTGTGGAAAAGGGTATTGTCACTTTGGAGTTTTTTGTTTGTTTTGTTTTGTTTTTGAGATAGGGTCTCACTCTGTCACCAGGCTGGAGTGCAGTGGCACAATCTCAGCTCACTACAGCCTCAATCTGCTGGGCTCAATGATCCTTCCACCTCAGCCTCCAAGTAGCTACGACCACAGGGGTCTGCCACCACCCCTGGCTAATTTTTACAATTTTTTTGTAGAGACAGTGTCTCACTGTGTTGCCCGGGCTGGTTTCGAACCTCTGGGATTATAAGTGTGAGCCACTGCACCCAACGCAGTATCATTACCGTGAAATTTCAGAGCAAAAGAACAGTGAGGACTAAAGTAGCCAGAACAAGAAATATTTGCTGGGTGCTGTGGTGTGAATGTTTGTGTCTCCCCGGAATTCACATGTTGAAATCCTAGCTTCCAATGTAACAGTATTGGGGGGTGGGGCTTTTGGGATGTGATTAGGTCATGGGGGCAGAGCTCCTTATAAATGGGATTAGTGCCCTTATAAAAGAGACTCTAGAAAAATCCCTCACTCCTTCCACCATGTGAGGACAGAGTGAGAAGGCTTTCTGGACTATAAACCAGGGAGAGGGGCCTCATCAGACACTGAATCTGCCAGCACCTTGCTCTTGGACTTCCCAGCCTCCAGAACCGTGAGAAGTAATTGTCTGTTGTTCATGTCTGGGATTCTGTTATGGCAGCCTGAATGAGCAGAGACATTGGATCCTGAGGGATAAGAATAGCAGTATGGAAATGGCAAGGTATTTTGCAAGAAGGAAATACAGGAAGTAGTAACACAGTTTGCAGCTGGGTTGATGAGGAGATGAGCTTGTAATGTTGGAACTCAGTCTCCCTGCATGGTATCTTTATGACCTGTGTACATAGACCCATCCACACACAAGCACCTGGCAAGGTATAGGCCTTAGCTAACGTGTTCCAAAATGTGACTCAAACCCAGGAATTACACTGGTGCTATACTACAGAAGGTCTTGGAAGCCAGGTAGAGGAATTTGGATCTGATTCTTGAGGAAATAGATAAATAAATGTGTTGATTGGGGACAGATGATGTTCTATGACTACAAAATGGTCTTTAGGGGTGACTCCAGACAGACCAGGGACAGGAGAGTCTCAGGCACGTGTCATTATAAAAGGAACTGGCCCTGAAGAGACCTCCTATGGATTACAAACAAGTGGAAGGGGGCAATCAATCCACCCTACACAGTGGCCACAACATCAAACACAAAAATTGCTGTACACATTCATTGTAAAATCCTCAAGCCAATATTTCTCCTACTGGAATGGGCAGAAACAAATTGCTGTCCATGTTCAGAGAATTACTGAAATATTCAACTAATATGGGTCTTCCTTTGGAGGAAAGAACTGATTATTTAAAACATAAATCTTCATTTATTATACAAATACTCTACATTTTCTGATCATTTTGGTGCTCAGATTATTGCTTTCAATATAGTTGTACACCAATTCATCTGCCCTTAATGTGATCATTATAATAATAACCTTATATAGAACTTAAATAAATTTATTTAATGTTTTCTGACCTTGCCATCTAATTTTTTTTTTAGAGACAGGATCTGGCTGTCTTTCCCAGGCTGGAGGGCAATGGTGCAATCAGAACTCACTGAAGACTCAGACTCCTGGGCTGAAGTGATCCTCCCACCTCAGTCTCCTCAGTCCCTGGGATTACAGGTGTGAGCCACTGTGCCCCACACTATCCAAATGTTGTATCATTTACAATACAGAGCAAATGTTCCCGCTAGAAACTGCTTTTTGTAACATTTCCCAATCGACACATTTGCAAAACCACCATTAGCTCCTGTGAGTGAGTCTAGGACAGCACCAGATTCCTATGACTTGGAAACCAGGTGGCAACCTCACTTCTCCCGATGGAGGAAGCTCTTCCAGCATCTCTTTCCCCCATGAGATCTGAACATGAAGCCTGTGAGAGCTCCTTGTCATTATGTTTACGTTGCCCGGGCACCTTTCTAACACAAAGCACCTTATCAGTCAACGACCTCAGTACAGATCCATCACTCGGCAATTTTGCACAGTGCTCCCTCAAAGCCCTACCCTGAGAGAACAAGTGGTAGAGGCTGGTTTACCCTTAGGCAGAACAAGCTCACCTGCCCGAGGATTTCAAAAACGTAAAATTGCTTTACTGTTGCTTTTGCTTTGTCTAACTAATGATTCATGCTTTAATCAAAAGCACAGGAGTAAACCCACTTTCAGGGCTCAGGTTTCAGTTAAAAGCTTCACTTGAAATCACTGTAAGTCTGGACCTACTTCATTGGATTTGAACACCCATTTATGAAATAAATTTAATTCTGAGGACCTTAGGCTCCTGCCCTGTGCTTGGTTGGAGGCCAGTCTGCGCTCCTCTCCGATGACCCAACGACCTCGAATCCACCTGTTCCTTCCGAGTCCTCAGCTGACAGCAACTCTTTCCACAAGTTCCTTCATTTCATTAGTATTTTCTTACCTTCTCAATTTCCATTTTTTCTTTACATTTCGCTTTGTGAGTTCAGTTTTTCCTCAGCAAAAATACTTTCTTCCCAACATTCATGAGGGAGTTTTAAGTGTTATTCCAAAGTTAGACCCCAAAAAGGCACAAATTGATCAAATCTAACATCAGAAATATTGACTGAGTTGTCCTGAATCAAGGCAGTTCTTCATATACCAGTCACAGTAACATCACACAGACACACACACACACACATGTACACGCACACACACACACTAGTGTGTAATACACATAATGTAAAGCAGGTACAATCCCCATCATAGGAGTATATGGTATAATTAGAGGAGCAAAAATAAAATGTTCTACACATTTCTAGCAGGACTACATCTCAGTATGCTTTTTTCTTGCACACTGGGATATGTACAAACTACAGCTTTATTTTTCTTTAACTCAATTGTTTTATCTTTCAAGCCGCCATTACACCATCACTATTCCTTTTTTTTTTTTTTTTCCCCAAGAAGGATTTTCGCTCTTGTCGCCCAGGCTGGAGTGCAGTGGCATGATCTCGGCCCACTGCAACCTCTGCCTCCTAGGTTGAAGTGACTGTCTTGCCTCAGCCTCCCGAGTAGCTGGGATTACAGGCATGTGCCACCACGCCTAGCTAATTTTGTATTTTTGGTAGAGACTGGGTTTCACCACGTTGGTCAGGCTGGTCTCGAACTCCTGACTTCAGGTGATCCACCTGCCTTGGCCTCCCAAAGTGCTGGGATTACAGGCGTGAGCCACCACACTTGGCCATTCTGCCCTTTGTCTGGGGTTGTACCTCGGTTTTGGGTGGGGTAGAGGGGTCATGCCAAGGTATCCTGAAGTGGTGGAGAGTCCACCAGGCCCTCACTGTCACCCGTCCACACAGACATCAGCTTAGACATGTGTTTCCGTGCCAGGCCCTCGGTCTCTGGTCTACACAGGTCATCACAGAGACAGTTTCCCTTTCAATCCACTGGCTCCTCCAGGTTTTGAGGCTCTTCTCCTATGACTCCTGAGGCCCTCACGGGTACACAAGAATTGTTCTGCTGTTTCCACGACATGCTGAGGTGCAGGAAGCTCTCTGTTACTAAGACCCATCTGACAGCCATTTCTTCTTGGGAATCTGGTGACCCCCCTGGGAGCACAAATCCGCCCTGTCCTCTCACACATGGACTTGGGTCTGGGCTTTTGCTGCTGCCCCAAACCCTGATCAAAGAAGCAGACCAGGGCTCTCCTTCCTGAAACCCACCAACTGCGATGCTCTCCCCGCTCCCTGTCACCTTCACTCTACTCCCATTAAGGATAAACTTGATCTTGTACTTTTAAAAAAATAACTGAAGTAGACATCACATTGCAACGCTGTTTCTATTCCAGTGACACATTTAAAAGAGAAATACAATTGCTGTATTTGTAAACTATCTGGAATACTTTTATAATACTCTGGAAATCCAATCCTATACAACTACTTAAACTTTAAGAATATTGGGAGTGTCAACTTAACTATCTGCAAGAGGCGAAACAGTTTTCCAAAATAATTTTAAAGGTTATTTGACCAAAAAGTGTGAAGACCAACTAGGAAATGATTAATTATGAATGGAAGTTAGGGAAGACTTGCATTTGAGGTGGTTCTTGAAAACTGAGTCAGACATGGCAGGCTAGACATGATTGTGAAAAGGAGGTCGAGAGTTGACCTTCAGGGTGTCCGAGGAATAAAAAGCCCTGGTTGAGGCCGGGCACGGTGGCTTACGCCTGCAATCCCAGCATTTTGGGAGGCCGAGGTGGGTGGATCACCTGAGGTCAGAAGTTCGAGACCAGCCTGGTCAACATGGTGAAATTCCATCTCTACTAAAAATACAAAAATCAGCAGGGTGTGGTGGCACACACCTATAATCCCAGCTACTCAGGAGGCTGAGGTAGGAGAATCAACTTAAACTTGGGAGGCAGAGGTTGTACTGAGCCGAGATTGCGTCACTGCACTCCAACTTGGGTGACAGAATGAGACTCCATCTCAAAAAAAAAAAAAAAAAAAGTAGCTAATGTGACTGCTGGGTGCATAGTACGCACCTGGTCAGGTTTTGCCACTGATGAGCCTGGACTTGTTCCTTGGGCACAAAGGAGAAATGACTATATCTTATCAAGATGGGTAACCCTGGGCAGACACTGAGGAGACACAGGTTAACACTTCTGGAAATGTAAACCTCTTCCTGTAGATACTGGAAGAGCCCTGCCCAGGCTATGCACGGAGCCCTAGCTCATTGGCTGGCCCTGCGCAGTGCTGCGGCCACGCCATTCATATTCGTCTCTTGTCCCTGATATCCTCCTCCACCTGCTCTTCACACCATCCAGCCGTGCTCACTACACACAGAGCTCAATACATTCTTTGGGGAAAAACAATCCATATTTTCTGTCCCCAAGACTGGGTCATTCCTTCTG
Organism: Mandrillus leucophaeus; assembly: GCF_000951045.1. Taxonomy (NCBI): domain Eukaryota; kingdom Metazoa; phylum Chordata; class Mammalia; order Primates; family Cercopithecidae; genus Mandrillus; species Mandrillus leucophaeus. The sequence continues at coordinate 4,202,536 of NW_012106697.1, read as the reverse complement.
CAAAAATTCTCTCAGGCTGCCTTCCAACCTGCTTATGCCCCTGTCTTAACTGCATTGAAGTCTGTTTCCTGTCTTCCTCGACAGTTACCAAAGTATCTCACTTACCTCTCAAAATAAGACAAAAGCAAAAAACAACTAAAATTAAACTCTGCCATGTTTTATTTCACATACGTTTAAACCTTAACTACATCAAGTTAAAGTTCAAATCTTTATAACTAAGTTTCTGGTTCGTTCGTTCTTTCTTTTCTTTTCTTTCTTTCTTTCTTTCTTTCTTTCTTTCTTTCTTTCTTTCTTTCTTTCTCTCTTTCTTTCTTTCTTTCTCTCTGTCTCTCTTTCTTTTTTTTGAGATGGAGTCTCACTCTGTTGCTGGAGTGAAGTGGTGTGATCTCAACTCATGGCAACCTCCGCCTCCCATGTTCAAGTGATCCTCCTGCCTCAGCCTCCCGAATAGCTGGGATTACAGGCATTCACCACCACGCCTGGCTAATTTTTTTGTATTTTTAGTAGCGATGGGGTTTCACCATGTTGGTCAGCCTGGTCTCAAGTGATCTGCCCGCCTCAGCCTTGTTTCCTGTTGAGCACTCCCTATCCTTTATTGAAATGCTGGTCCATACACACACACACACACATACGCACACACAGATGGACCTATAGATAGATCACGCACACCTACGGGAATGTTTTAAGCTTTTGAAAGTAAGTGGTCGGTATCGGGGTGATCAGTACACCATTCTTTTAATTTTTGTGAGTATCTGGAAATTTTTATAATAAAAAATTAGAAAACAGGATTCTCACCCTCCATCCAGTCTTTGATCTGTGATCTGGGGCATTCCCTCCATGCAGGGCACCCTTTGGGTCCTGTGCCGTTTCGTGCCACCTCTTCCTCCAATAACGAATCTTCTCAAAAGCGGAGAGCTGTCTATTACAACGCCTCTCAGCCTGGGGGTATTTTATCCTCTTACTTTCCAAGAATCACTCACAGCTTATCTCCCACTGTGACATAAAGGCTTCCTGCCCTCTTAAGTGGGTTTCAAGATGAACAAATGAGAGAGGAATGGAGGGGCTGGGGAGCTGTCTTCCCAGAGCCACAATAAGCGATAAAAGAGGCTGTGTCGGCTCTGTCTACACCCACATTTGGACAGCATGGTGTTCCTCTTTAAGCCACATGTCTTAAATGGGCTCTGTTTCAATTGGGTGCTGTTCTGAGTCCCCTGGCCTCTCCAGTCCAGACTGCTCCTTGGTGAAATGAGGCCTCTGTACCAGCTGGTTATTGGGCCAGCTCTCCTGGGCCACTTACTAAGTATGTGGATTCCCAGGCCTCACCTCCTGGTGCACATGGTCAACAACATGAGAAACCCTGGACTGGGTGGCCTCCAGGACTGCCTGGAGCTGTGATACACCACAAATCTGTGGCAAAACAGTGTGGGCTGTGTCATCAGAGCAGAGCGCCTCTCTCATGCCTTCTCTCTCTCCTGACCCTCTCCACTCCCTCCTCCCAGGCCACCATCCGTGGCCTGGCCGGGGACGCTGTCCCCTCACACGGACGAGCTCCCCGTGACACTGCTGACACGGGAGCCTGAAGCAGAACAAGAGAGTTCAGAAAGAAGCAGTCAAGGCTGATATTCCAACATCCGGAAGCATTTTCTTGGTCCTCCTTTAAAATAAAACAAAATTGCCATGTATCAATAAAAATAAATAAAAACAAAACCAAAGTGTCTTAGCGCTTCGTCACTGCATGAAAACATATTTTATAAGATTAACTACCTTAACTATGCATTAACATATATTTTCTATTGTTTAGAACACTCCTTTTTTAAATGTGTTTTTGGAGAAAAGCTTTGTAACAGGCTATTTCAGTCTAAAAATATAAATACTTTCCTTTAGGAAGTCACCGCTCCCTTCCCCTCACATATTTGAGGAAATACTGCAGATCTAACTGCAATCATGCTAAAAAAAAAAAAAAAAAAAGGAAACCCAACCACAAAACAAATCCCCTTCCAATGTTTCCACGGTAGCCAGTAAACAGCTAATGCCACAACGACGTGAGGTGGGCGGGGGCCTGGTTCCCCCCAGTGTCATGCACTACCTTCCGTTTTCTGCCGGTTGAATGTTAAATAAATCTTCATGCAAATTCACAAAGAGCCCTTTCATCCTTGGGGCATACAAAAATGCAGAATTAGGCCTGAAGTTCTGGGTCCCTTCTACCTTCCATCGGCTGAATGAGCTACAGGAATTCACTTAAGAGGCCTTTGGAAAGATGCTTCATGGCAATCCCGACCGTGACCACCACCAGGCCAGCCTTAGCGGGACCCCTCTGTCCTCCCAACAGCTCCCATGCCCCAGCTGGTCTGAATTACGTGATGATCTGAGGCCAGTACAGAGGTAGGTCCTGGAGGGAGTGCTGACTACTTTCTCTTTTCTTCAGCACATTTCAAAGAATGGCAAAGCACTTTAGAAAAAAGTTTCTTTCAGACTTAATGCTGCTTAGGCCACAGGTACACATGCCTCGCTGTGTGATTGTTCAAGCCCTTAAGTCAACACAACAAGAATTTACAAGGCACTGGCTGAGTGCACAACACTATTAATAGCTAAAGTGAACACACACACGCAATGTTCATATTATCTATCAAAGAATTTTATATCCAATTAGGCAAGTCATTATTAATAAGTACAACACAATTGAAGGATAAAATAGTATGAATGCAATAAACGAATAACACCTGCAATATCGCCTGAAAGTATCTCATTTGGGTTGAGTGTTTGGGGAAAGCTACTGCAGAATGAACAAAACAGATTGGCAGTTAGTATACATTGGAATTCGATTGCAAACTGCCTTGTCCAGAGCTTTGCTCCTACACTTATGAGCTAGTGGACCCAGGGCAAAATACTTAATCGATTTTGGCCTTAGTTTTCTCATCTGTCAAATGGGGGTAACACACATTCCTATCTCAGAAGGTTCTCGTAAGAAATACACATACACACGTACATATTTATTCACTTATTGATAGTCCCTTTCCTCACTAGAATATAAACCCCATGACAATAGGAAATACTGATTGTTGCTTTGGTCAACTAAGCCAAGCTGGGACTGCATTTCCAGCATTCTCTACCCTGCATGTAGATGGGTTAGGGTAGGCCACAAGAGAATTGTGCCCAATATTTGGGAGACAAAAGCAAGGATTCTGCCATATCTTTATGCTCTGAAGGTCGGTGCAGGCTCTGGGCAGTGTGGGAGCCACGCACGTTGTCACTGATGTGCAAGCACATCTTGTCCCGTGGCCATCAGCCAGGCTCCTCCTTCTACATTTCCCACCAGAACGTCCCTGTAGCTCCTCTGCGTCCCAGGCCAGGTGTGTGTGCAGTTCCTCAATGAAGGCCCCACAGCTCCTCCTGGTCAGTGTCACCATGTTGGAGCCAGTGAGGCAGACACAGGTTCCAGTTTGTTCTTGTGGGTTCCAGTGTGTTCTAGTGGGTCACAGTCTGTCCTTGCTGATGCCACTTCATACCTGGCTTTTCTTCCCCAAGTGGGTCTAGTAACCCACAAAGATTTCATCACCAGATGAAGAGGCAACAGCCTTGCACTGACTCCTCCAGCAACTCCCACAATTGTGTAACATCTAATCCCCAAAATAAATCCATTATTCCATACCACTTATAGTGATTCAGCATCTCTGACTGAACCCTGCCTTATACGGAAATCTGCACCAGAAATTGTTTCAGAGGATGGGCTCTCGGAGCCAGTTCTAGGCTCTCGGAAATTGGTTCTCTGATCTGATTCGATTTTAAAGTATTAGTGATCCTGTTTCCATTGGTAAAGAGAGTAATGGTCATGCATGAAACAAGATGGCAAAAGGTATTTTAATGATTACCTGTAGATACCTGTCATCAAGTGTCTATAGAAAGCAAGGCTTCAGGCAGGGCACAGCGAGCGGCTCATGCCTGTAATCCCAGCACTTTAGGAGGCCAGGGCGGGCGGATCACCTGAGGTCAGGAGTTTAAGACCAGCCCGGCCAACATGGTGAAACCCGTCTCTACAAAAATACAAAAATTAGCTGGGCATGATGGTGGGTGCCTGTAGTCCCAGCTACTCCGGAGGCTGAGGCAGGAGAATCGCTTGAACCCGGGAGGCGGAGGTTGCAGTGAGCCGGGATCATGCCATTGCACTCCAGCCTGGGGGACAGACTAAGAGACTCCGTCTCAAAAAAAAAAAAAAAAAAAAGCAAGCAAGGCTTCAGGTGACTACGTAGCTCCTGCCATAGAACACTTTACACACAGTGGGATTGTTTCCTTATTCTGAAGTGTTCTGCAGGACTTGGAGAAAGAAAATGATGAGCTTAGGGCTTTAAATTCCCAACTCAAGGTCTGGCTAAACGACTAGAACTCTATGACTGCCCTCCCCCTCACCAAAAAAAAAAAAAAAAAAAAAAAAAGCATCTTTCCTTGTAGCTATAGAGTCAAGATTTCTGAAAACCAAACCCAAAGTTCAATTTGATTGAATTTAACCTTACGGGATCTCCTTTGCTAAAGTTAAGGCAATGATTGGAAAGGAGAGGGACTCTAAAAATTGGGAAGGGGGTATGCAGGCATATTCGATGCAGCAGGGGGCCTTGAGTCCCCAGACCCGCCAAGTCGTCTTTGCTGGTGGAAGCAGCCCTTTTAGCCTGGTTAAGGAGACTATTGTCCTCACGGCTGAAGGGTCTGTAATGGTCTCTTCTGAAGTGGTTGCCTTACAAAGGACTTGTGACCCTTCTTAGGAGGAGCAGCAGGTCAGGGTCAGCCCCACCCCTGCCCTGTTTCTCACTGATTCTAGAACAGACTCAAATCCCAGGAGGCCCCAACAGGTACGAAATATAAGCCGTAAGATTATAATACACCAATCTATATCAACAGAAACCGGAAGGACATGTGTGGAAACCCAATAAGGATGCTGGATCAGAATGGAAGGAATACAATGTTAGACTGGATTAAATTTTTTAATATAAATATATAATAATGTATGTTACATAATATAAATTGAAACAGATTATTGATTCAATGCGTTAGTTCAAGTGGCTGGGAGTGACGCTAATATTTTTCTTATTTGATTGACTGAAACTGGACCCAAGGGGCTACACTAAAACTTTAAAGAAACAGCAAAGAGAGGCCACGTGCGGTGGCTTACGCCGGTAATCCCAGCACTTTGGGAGGCCAAGGCGGGCAGATCGTGAGGTCAGGAGATCAAGACCATCCTGGCTAACACGGTGAAACCTCGTCTCCACTAAAAAGTACAAAAACTTAGCCGGGCTGGGTGGTGGGCGCCTGTAGGCCCAGCTACTCAGGAGGCTGAGGCAGGAAAATTGCGTGAACCCGGGAGGCGGAGCTTGCAGTGAGCTGAGATCGCCCCACTGCACTCCAGCCTGGGCGACAAAGCCAGACATCATCTCAAAAAAAAAAGAAAGAAAAGATGATAAAGAAATAGCAAAGACAATACTTCTGGTACAGAATGAACATTGGAGGGGGAAAGGTAATACTTATTTTAAACATGTTTGGTCTTTAAGAATGAATGAAAAGGAATTGGTGATTTTCTTACCCACGTGCAGGAGATTTAGCCCTAGTGAAGTTCATCTCACTTTTTACACTAATTCCAAGTAGATCATGGATCCAACACCATGGATCATTTTTTTTCCCCAGCCTTGTGCATTATTTTCCAATATTCTTGCCTACTGAAGTCTGTGAAATGTGGTTAATTTTAATGAGAGATTCTAATGAAATCATTTAGCAGTGCAAGCACAGTAACCTCTTTTTCTTCCCAGGTCTCCCTCCTTTGGAACTAGTCTCTTGGGTTGAGTCCAATACGCACATCATCTTCCCCAGCTCTACAGACTGGCTCCAATTTTGAGATCTTTCAGAATTTTCCATTTTGTGATATCTTAGCTTTGTGTGTTAGGGGAGTTTGAACTTCTTCATTTGCATTGTCGCCTTAATTAACATGGCTGGGGCCAGAATCCAATAGCCTACATTAGTCAACACTGGACAAGGAGGAAGAGTCAGAGGTGCACAATCTCAGCTCTGAGGGTTATGCATTCTCCCTGCTCGTGTCCCAGAAACACTTCAGTCCTCGGGAGTTTCAGCAGAAAAAGCCCTCATGAATCTAGGGAACAGCATCAGCTACATGAGTTTTTTTAAAGCGGATTTTTGTCCCCAGATACTGCTCAGCCTCTTCAATTATACTTCTTAATTTTAAAACATTACAAACTCTTTCTTGTCTTTTTTTTTTTTTTTTTGAGACAGGGCCTCACTCCATCACCCAGGCTGGAGTGCAATAGTGCAGTCACAGCTCACTGCAGCTTCCAACACCTGGGCTCAAGAGATTCTCTAGCTTCAGCCTTCTGAGTAGCTGGGACTTTAGGTGCGTGGCACATGGCTATTTTTTTTCTTTTCTTTTCTTTTCTTGTTGTTGTTGTTATAGAGATGAGGGTTTCACTATGTTACCCAAACTGGTCTTGAACTCCTGGCCTCAAATGATCCTCCCACCTCAGTCTCTCAAAGTGCTGGGATTACGGCTATGAGCCTGGTCTGGCCAACTTTCTTTTTTTCACAACTATTTTTTATATGAAGATTTGGCCCTTAGTATTAGAGCCTGGAAAGAGGAAGAGGGAAGGGAGGATGGAGAGAAGTTGGTTAATAGATACAGAATTACAGCTAGATAGAAGAAATGAGCTCTGGAGTTTTGTAGCACTGTAGGATAAATACGGTTATCATTTATTGTATACTCTCAAAAAGCTAGAAGAGATGATTTTGAATGTTCACAACACAGAGAAATGATAATTGTTTGAGGTAATGGATATTCAAATTAACCTGATACGATCATTATACATTGTACACATGTAATGAAATATCACTCCATATCCTATGAGTATGTACAATTATCATGTGTCAACTAAAAATAAAACACAACAACATTTTATCCCTCAAAATCAAGTTTTTAGAAAGAGAACAATTATGCCATATCCCCTTAGGACTCTGAATCTCAGTGTGTCACCTACATGAAGGATTTCTTACAACTCTAGGTGTAAGTGGAAAGAGGAAAGTAACCTGAAAATCATTGCCTGACATTGCCATGTGCTCCGTGTAAGCACTGAAATTACTCAAGGGGAAGGATTTGGTCTCTTTCTCTGAACCTACATAGAACTTGTCGATTTAATTTAATTTAAATTTATTTTAACCTACAATTTTTATTTTAATTCATTATCACACCAATATCATAGTGAGAGAGCTGGGCTATCAGAGTGCGTGAAGGTTAATTCCGTATCTATTGTATATTTACAATATTTCATCAGAAATCTAAGGCTTGGTGAAATGTTGCAGCACATAACCCCAACACATTCTAATTTCAACTGGTCAAATTACTAAAGTCAGAGCAACGTACTGCAGTTTCATATTTTTCAATTTATAAAACAAGAAAAATAATATTGACCTCTTTTACCCCTGTACTGAAAGTGTGGACAGAGTTTTACAGACACAGCTTGCTAATTAATTGCTTAATAATCTTGCATTGATTTATGCCACTGTAGCAATTTTATGCTGGTTTTTCCAGTATCAAAGCAGAGGTGTGGCTGTTCTGTTAAAATGACCATTATGCAAGTTCCAACTTTAAACAACTCTGCTTACCAGTATTTGCAAACTGAAACATCCCCTTAAAACCAATGCAAACATCCAGGGGAGGACTTTATATATATATATATATATAACCTTTACTTGAAGAGATTTTCATTTTCTCCCATAAAGTGTAACAATGGTAAATCCCATTGTTTGCAAATCACTATATAGTAAATGTTTATACTAATTTCTCATATACTCAAGCCAAAAATTTTTTAAAGCTCCACATTCTTCAACTTCCCCCATAATGTTTCTGATTTAATGGCAAGATTTATAAGCTGTGAAGATTAGGAGGATCTTATAAAGTATCCAGTCCTTCTCACCTCTCAAAATTTTCTATGGTTTTTTTTTTTTTTTTTTTTTTGAGACAGAGTCTTGCTCTGTCGCCCAGGCTGGAGTGCAGTGGCGCGATCTCGGCTCACTGCAAGCTCCGCCTCCCGGGTTCACACCATTCTCCTGCCTCAGCCTCCCGAGTAGCTGGGACTACAGGCGCCCGCCACCACGCCCGGCTAATTTTTTGTATTTTTAGTAGAGACGAGGTTTCACCGTGTTAGCCAGGATGGTCTCGATCTCCTGACCTCGTGATCCGCCCATCTCGGCCTCCCAAAGTGCTGGGATTACAGGCATGAGCCACTGCGCCCGGCCTTCTATGGTATTTTTAATTTTTTTTTTTTTTTTAAGATGGAGATTTGCTCTTGTTGCCCAGGCTAGAGTACAATGTCTCAATCTTGGCTCGCTGCAACCTCTGCCTCCCGGGTTCAAGCGATTCTCCTGCCTCAGCCTCTCAAGTAGCTGGGATTACAGGCATGCACCACCACGCCCAGCTAATTTTTGTATTTTTAGTAGAGATGGGGTTTCACCATGTTGGCCAGGCTGGTCTCGAACTCCTGACCTCAGGTAATCCACCCACCTCAGCCTCCCAAAGTGCTAGGATGACTGGTGTGAGCCACTGCGCCCAGCCTGATTTTGGGAAATTTTTAATAACAAAGCTTAAAAGCTATTTTTTCCACCTTGGTGGCTACAAGTAGAATTTTTTAAATTAACATTAAATCAAGAAGTTCTTAGTCTCCGTTAATTAAGCTTTTTTGATGCCCACAGTATACAGAAGTCTCTTTAAATCTCATTTAAATGACATCACATGAACTATTTCTTCTTACTTTTGCTGTAGATTGATGCTTTCTGAGACATTTAGAAGCATAGAGTTGCCAAATAAAATACCAGACATCCAGTTAAATTTGAATTTCAGATAAACAATGAATTTGAATTTCAGATAAATAATGAAAATATTTTTAATATGAATATGTCCCAAATATTGCTTGGGATATACTTATACTAAATTTCTTTTCATGATTCATCTATTAATAAAATCCAAATTTAACTGGGTATCCTGTGTTTTATAAAACAGTTTGAAGATACTCATGGACTATAAAATTCCACCACGTTTAGTGCGCAGGTCAATGGGGTTTAGCATATTCACAGAGTTACTCGACCATTACCACAATGTAATTTTAAAACATTGTTACCACCCAAAAAGAACCCCTGTGGCTGTCATCAAGCCACTCCCCATCCCTGCTCCGTCATTCTGCAGCCCCGAATGGCCAATAGTTTATTTTCTGTCTTTATAGATTTTCCCATTCTGGACATTTTACATACATGGACTCACGAAGCATGTGGTCTTTTTTGTGACTGGCCTCTTTCACTCAGCAGGCTTCCACGGCTCACCCATGTTGTGGCATGTGTCGGCGTACGCTGCATTTTTATTTGCGAAGCCTGGCACCCCTAATCATAGGCATACAGAACAGAACCCTTTTGCCTACAAGAAGGCCAAGGACTGATCTTTACCGCCAGACGCAGAGCCTAACATCCCTGGAGCTGCTTCCAAATCTCTTACTTTTCCTTTGCACTCTCGGAGTTTCTCATTCTGGATTTGGAGACCTGGGCCCAAGGAAAGCCCCAAGGAAACAGGACTGGGGCGGCTCGCGGAGAAGTCGCTGGGAGGCCGAGGGAAAGGATGCCGAAAGGCGGGCGCCCCAGTTCAGGACCTGAAGCAGCCTGAAATAGCGGTCCGCCTTCCCTACTTCCCTAGGGTTTGGGGATCGCTTCTGCCCTTCTCTTTTAGATCTCCCCTTGATGTCCGCTGTCGGCAGATTTTCCCTCCATGGAAATACAGTATTATAATCTCACGGGACCATTACAGTATTTTAATCTCACGGGACCATTATTGGATATTGGTTAATCAAAATGTGATTATGCCATGAATGACTGTATACGGGCGTTCGCAAGCATATATGCATGTGTACTCCCACACCAATGCCAACACATATGTATGTGTACACACAGATCCCTTCTCCTGCTTTTTACGAAAATTAACTCCTCTAATTTGTCTGCAGAGCTCTTTCAAACCCAGGGAGGAAGGGTAAGTACACGGTGGGACTGCCTCACCATCCGGGCTTGATTTCGCATCTGCCACAGTTGCTGTTTCCCTACCCTGTCCCCAGCCTTCCCCAGGCCCCAGCTCAGACTCCCCACCGCCGCTCCCTCCCTGCGGATGTCAGCGACTCTCACGGCTGTGGCCACGAAGATAGCGCCTCCTGCTCCTGGCCTTGGGAACTGCAGTCCACGCACAACCAACACTGCTGTCACCGCGCCAGGACGTTCCTTTCAGGTTAAGGAGGACAAAGCTTTAAAATCTCAGCGAACAGCTCACCCAAATGACCTTTCTTTCTTTGTTTGTTGTTGTCGTTTGTTTTTCTTTGTGTGACTTGACTTTTTGCCTTCCTCGAGTTAGAGACGTTTACTATCTTCCCCTGGGCAGAAGGTAGGTGCCACCTGAGAAGGGAGGCAAGAGGCCTTGCCTGGCAGGGATTTGAGCCACAAGGCCAGCCTCGCCTTCTACCTTGCATGACAGGACACTCGGTGCGGGCTCGGGAGAATCCGGGACACCGCCCCACACCCTCTGCTTGTAAAACATGTATTTCAAATTCCATGTGGCTTTCCGTTTAAGCCTTCTGCAAAGCCATAGCCAGCATCCCCAGCTTCCCCGGGGCCCCTCATTCCAACATTTCTTTCTCCCACAGAGAAAGTAACCTGGTCTCACCCCAAACTACATGCTCAGCTGGTGGAGTGCATTTTTATCAAATTAAAAGAAAAAAAAAGAAACCGCTATCAGTCTTCATAAACTTTTTTTTTTTTTTTCCGAGACAGAGTCTTGCTCTGTCACCCAGGCTGGAGTACAGTGGCGCAATTGGAGGTCAGCTTTCATGCAATGCTTATCGAATGCATTTCAGGGGAGTCCTGGCTTGGCTAACTTGTTCCCAGCCTTCAGTTTGTTTGTTTGCTTTTTTGAGACAGGGTCTCACTGTTGTCCAGGCTGGAAGTGCAGTGGTGTGATCTTGGCTCATTGCAGTCTTTGCCTCCAAATCCAGAATCAAGCGATTCTCCTGCCTCGGCCTCCTGAGTAGCTAGGACTCCAGGCGCCTGCCACCATGCCTGGCCAAATTTTAGAGAGATGGGGTTTCACCATGTTGGCCAGGCTGGTCTCAAACTCCTGGCCTCAAGCGATCTGCCCGTCTCAGCCTCCCAAAGTGCTGGGATTACAGGCGCAAGGCACTGTGCCCGGCCCCAAACTGTAGTTTCTTAAGGTGTTGTATTTTTAGTTCCCAATCCACTTCAGATTCCAAATATTTGTGGTTCCCAGGGAGCGGGCTGTCATGCTTTGTGGCTTGGCAGCCCGGAGGCAGCATTCTCACCTGTCAGCATTCTAGAAGTAAATGAAAGACTGAGGAGTAGGCTCCACGGTGGCTGAGTTTGGGCTAAAGGAAGTGTCGTTTATTCTGTGCCATGGGAACGAGACCAGCAAGCCATGCCACGCATCTGAGCCCACGGGGCCACAGAAGCCTCAAGGCTCTGCAGGGAGGCTGCCCACCGGGTTCATGTCTCCCCAGCCACGGGCCTCCACCCTCAGCTTACTCCTGAGAGTCCTGCCCCATTAAGTGAAGAAAACACGAGCATTTCACAAGAGTTCATCACGTTCCCCAATTAACAACCACAAAATCTGTTGGGACTACATGCATATAGTATGGGTAAAACCAAAAAAAACCAAAAACTTAAAAGTGAGAAATGCATAAAAAACAAGACACAAAGACACTGAATCATCTAGATTTACTTTCTTTTTCTTTCTTTCTTTTTTTTTTTTTTTGAGACGGAGTCGATCTTGTCACCCAGGCTGGAGTGCAGTGGTGCAATCTCAGCTCACTGCAACTTCCACCTCCTGGATTCAGGCAATTCTCCTGCCTCAGCCTCCTGAGTAGCTGAGATTATAGGCGCCCACCACCATGCCCACCTACTTTTTTTTTTCTTTTTGTACTTTTCATAGATATGGGGTTTTGCCATATTGGCCAGGCCAGTCTCCAACTCTTGACCTCAGGTCATTCGCCCACCTCAGCCTCCCAAAGTGCTGGGATTACAGGCGAGAGCCACCGCTTCTGGCCAATTTACTTTCTATCCATGGGCCCATATGTAAAGATATATATGTGTATATATGTATCTCAGTAATTTCCAAACATATTATAATGAACCCTTATGTAGTTACCTCAGTAATTCCTGAACATATTTCCCTCAAAAGCCCACTTGTAAGGCACAAATTACAGTTACTTTACCCATCTACCCATCAATCGTATACTGAACATGCCTACAGTACATAAGGCACTGTGAAACTAGTACCTGAATTAAAAGTACTGAATGCATTCCTTGCAAGTACATGTAATTCTAAACTATCTCAAAATTTTAATTAAAACCAGTGCAGTGGCTCATGCCTGTAAGTCCGAGCACTTTGGGAGGCTAAGGTGGGTGGATTACTTGAGCTCAGGACTTTGAGATCAGCCTGGGCAACATGGTGAAACCTCACATCCACAAAAAATACAAAAGTGAGCTGAGTGTGGTGGTGCGAGCCTGTAGTCCCAGCTATTCAGGAGGCTGAGGCCAGGGGATCGCTTGGGCCCAGGAGGTGGAGGCCGCAGTAAACAGTGATTGTGCCACTTCACTTCAGCCCTTCACTCAGTGACACAGCGAGACCCTGCCTCAAAAAAAAGTGTTTTTAACTAAAAAATACCGAATTCCAACACTGTAAAGAAACCAGTGGCCTCATAAACAGTGAATTCTCATAGCAAAAATTCCTGAGGAAGACAATGGCTCACTAATCCCTCCTACTTGGTAGAATGTTCTAACTTGGGCTCCGCTCATTGAACAAAGAGATAAGATCATTCCAGCTGCATATCATTTACTGGACAGAGCTTATGAGAGAGTAAACCTTGGATATGGAGTGATTGGGGGACTGCCTCAAAGCACTTCTGTTCAATATTACTGCGTCATGTGCTGCATAATGACAGGGTATGTTCTGAGAAATGTCTTTAGACAATACCGTTGTTGTATGAACATCACAGCGTGCACTTATATGCCTAGATGGTACAGCCTACTATACTCCTGGGCGATACGGTGGAGCCTATTGTTTAGGCTACAAATCTGTACAGCATGTGACTGTACTGAATACCACAGGCAATTATTGTAACACAGTGGTATGTATTTGTGTGCCCTAAACCTAGAAAAGGTACAGTAAAAATACAGTATTATAATCTCATGGGACCATTATTGGATACGCAGTCTGTAGTTAATCAAAATGTGATTATGCCGTGCATGACTGTATATGTGTGTTCACAAGTATCTATACATGTATACTCTCACACCAATGCCAACACATATACATGTGTACACACACAGCCCTTCTCCTGCTTTTTACTAAAATTAACTCCTCTAATTAATCTGTAGAGCTCTTTCAGCTTGAAAATCCCAGGAAGGGCCGGGAGCAATGGCCCACGCCGGTAATCCCAACACTTTGGGAGGCCAAGACGGGCAGATCACCTGAGGTCACCAGTTCAAGACCAGCCTGGCCAACATCATGAAACCCCCATCTCTACTAAAAATACAAAAATCAGCCAGGCCTGGTGGCGTGTGCCTGTAATCCCAGCTACTTGGGAGGCTGAGGCAGGAGAATTGCTTGAATCTCAGAGGCGGAGCTTGCAGTCAGCCGAGATCGCGCCACTGCACTCCAGCCTGGGTGACAGAGCAAGACTCTGTCTCAAAAAAAAAAAAAAAAGTCCCAGGAGAAAATCTCAGGAGGCTGTGTCAGGCTAGTCGGTGTCCCGCTCCACCTCGAGAAAATAGAACGCAGGACAGGGCAGATCCTTTAGAAAGGGACTTTGTGGATCCACAGTGCCAAAGGAAGTGAGCTCCAGGAGGGGTGGGTAGAAAGGGCGTGGTCAAACAGGAGGAAGAGTCAGGTGGGAACTGTGAAGGCAGCAAAGTCAGGCTTGGCCGTGACTACCGTTTCCACAGAGCAAGGCCCAGACCTGCACGACTGGATTCAATGGCAAAGTTCTGAAAATATGCTGAACGAAAACAGTCTACTGACCCTCCTCTTAAAAGAAGTGATTGCAGGTCACAAGGAGGTTAGTATTTCAGCCTTCATTTTAATGCTTAGAGGAGTCTGCCTTTACATAGTTGACTCTCCTATTTGAGTGTTGAATTTTCGACTTCCTCTTTGTTGAATCCTGACAAAAAAGGGGCCAGAGGCAAATGAACATGGGAATCCAAGGCTCAGTCTTATAGGAACTGTGCATCCCATTATCACTTGCTCTTCTGCACATTATCAGACTCGGTCAAGAGAGTAACGCTACACCTGTCTACAGTTCAACTCTATCGCAAATGCCTACATGGGAACCAGGAAAGCGAAAAAGGGGCCTGGATGGGGCAGAATTCACAGGTATTAGAGAAACAGTGCCTGAGTTAGAGAGAGAGGGACAGACAGACAGACAGACGGCCAGAGCTGCAGCATTGGCATCGGGCATCCATTCCAGTTAACTTGCAAAGCAGACACTCCCCATTTTTTAGAGTATGTGGGAGGGAGGCAAGGTCTTCTAAAGAGATTAATTAGTGAAGCTTGTGTGCTTCAGCACTGCGCTTTGAACAAGTGCATGGAGCTGTGATTAGTGAGAATAGCCTTAAAGGAACAGGAAGGATTCGACTCAGAAAACAAGAGCCAGTAGCACACAGACCACTGAGACAGCGGCTGTGCCCTAAGCTGCAATGCTGAAATGCAATCAGCTAATCCGTCATTACAAGGGATAGGAAACCAATATCAAAATATAGAATTGTTAATGTCCCTCTCTAAATGAGCTATAATATTGTCTCGTTTAATTCAGGTTTACTCAGCAAATTCCAAAGTGGTAAACCTTTAGGATTCTGGCTTACTTCTGTGTGTGCTGCATACAACCTTTGCCTAAAATATACTTTACTCCATTCAAGAGAAGTCATGTGGTCTATCATAAAGACTAAAGCTAAATTCTACAGCTGTAACAAACATGGAGTTCTGGTTTCTAACTCACAGAAATTGAGAAATGAGAGAGAAGCTCCACACTAACCCAAATGCCCACAGCAGCAAGAAAGGACAAGTTACAGCCATAAATGGAAAGAAAACAGACAAACTCCAGTGTGCCAACCCGAGAACCAGAGAGCACAGGCACTTAAAACCTCGTCACAGACCTCGGTGACAGATGACTGATGGGCTAGGTCTATAAAGGAAGTGCAATTGGAGTTGTTATCTTTGATTTCAAAAAATTAAAAAGTGAGCAAAGAAATTTGGAAATATTTTTGGCCAAAGGGTCAAAGAAAAACAATTTGCGCCTTCTAGAAAATTGGCTGTCTAGAGCACGTTGTCAAGGAATGTGGGCAATTAAGATGTGTACTAGGCTGAAGACTGTCCCCTCCCACCAAATTCATGTCCACCTGGAGCCTGCAAATATGACCTTATTTGGAAATAGGGTCATTGCAGATGTATTTCCAGTTATGATGAAGCCATACTGGATTAGGATGGGTCCTCATCTAATAACTGATGTCCCCTTAAGAAGAGGGAAATTTGGAAACAGTCACATAGAGGGAAGAGAGCTGAGATTGTAGTTATGCTGCCAAAAGCCAAGGAACACCAAGAATGGCCAGCAACTGTCAGAAGCTAGGAAGAGTCAGGAAGGATTGCTCACAAGAACCTTCAGAGAGAGCTTAGGCTGTGGACACCTTGACTTCAGACTTCTGGCCGCCAGAACTGTAAGAGAATAAATTTATGTGTTGAAAGTCACTCAGTTTGTGGTACTTAGTTTTGGCAGCCCCTAGGAGACTAAGACAGCAAGGTGCTATTCTGCCTAGTTCATTCAATTAATTCTGACAGTTGCTTTTGAAAACAGTAGATTTTGTTTGTTGAGTGGTTACCATTCTAAGCACTTTCCATGGGTCCACTCACTTAATCCTTACAATAGCCCTCTGAGCTGGATATCACTATTATCAGATGAGAATATTTTCATCTATTTTTGAAACTCTGTTGTGACAGATGAGAACACAAGGCAGAAGGAATTTGAGGAACTTGCTCAAGTCCACTCAACTAGTGCATTTTGGAAAAAGAAATTGACTCAGGCAGGCTGTCTGCAGATGACGCTGCACTGCCCATGTGACACACTTTGCAGCCTAAGTCATCCAGATTTGTGGTTTTCACAGAGCAAATGATCCAGATAATTCTCTTAGCATCCTTGTGGATAATTCAGGTCACAGGTTAGCACAACAAAATATAGTGGATTTGATGTCTCATTGGTGATTCTCTCCCGCTGTCTTCATATAGTGCTTGTCATTCATTCCCTGACCATACCAGGCCCTCTAATTCACTGGTGCCTTTAAAATAGTTATGCCTGTTTCCTGGAATGTTATTCCTGGCTTTGGCATTTTAAAATTGCATCTTATCTTTCAGGTCACAGCTCACATGCAATGGTGTGGTTAAAGACATATGCATCTAACAACAGAGCTTCAAAATACATAAAGCAAAACTCACAGAGCTTAAAGGAAATGAGCAAATCCACAATTGTAGTTGGAGATGTTAACATGCCTCTCTTAGTAATGCAACCAGCAGACAGAAAATCAGCTAGGATTTAGAAGAATTGACCAATACTATCAATCAACTGGATCTAGTTGACATTTATAGAACACTCCACCCAACAACAAAATACACATTATTTTCAACTGCACAGGAAATATTTACCAAGATAGACTATATCCTGAGTCATTAAACAAACATTTACAATTCAAAAGAATTTGTGTGTTAATTGTATAGATCAAAGGGAATAAAGAAAAATAAGAAAAAATAAAATAAAATAACCTGTGGCTAGGTGCAGTGTCTTATACCTGTAATCTTAGGGCTTTGGGAGGTCAAGGTGAGAGGCTCACTTGAGACCAGGAGTTCGAGATCAAGCTGGGCAACAAAGTGAGACCTCATCTCCATAAAATTTTTAAAAATTAGTTGGGAATGGTGGTGTGTGCTTGTAATCCCAGCTACTTAGGAGGCTGAGGTGGGAGGACTGCTTGAGCCCAGGAGTTTGAGGTTATAGTGAGCTATGATCACACCAATGCATTCCAGCCTGGGTGACAGAGTGAGACCCTGTAATCCCAACACTTTGGGAAGCCAAGGCAGATGAATCACCTGAGGTCAGGAGTTTGAGACCAGCCTGACCAACATGGTGAAACCCCATCTCTACTAAAAAATACAAAAACCAGCCGGGCATGGTGGCAGGCGCCTGTAATCCCAGCTACTCGGGAGCCTGAGACAGGAGACTCGCTTGAACCTGGGAGGCGGAGGTTGCAGTGAGCCGAGATTGTGCCATTGAACTCCAGCCTGGGTGACAGAGCTAGACTCCATCTCAAAAAAAAAAAAAAAAAAAGAAAGAAATTTAAAAATGAAGATAAAAGAATAGAAGTCATACAAAATATATTCTTATGTTCTTGGACCATAATGGGATTAAACTAGAAATCAATAACAGAAAGATACTGGGAAAATCCTCAGACTGTTGGAAATAAAATAATTCACTTAATCCATAAAATACCCATGTGAGGTGGATATTATTGTTATCCTCATGTTAGAGACGAGAAGGTGAGGCAGAAAGAAACTGAGGAACTTGCCCAATTTCATTCGGCTAGTGAGAGCTGGAGTCACAAATTGGACTTAGGCAGGCTGAGCCCTGATCACACTCTGCCATCCCTCTGACACATGTTAGAGCCTAACTTATCCAAACCAGTGCTTCCACAGATCAGATGATCCAGGCAATTCACTTGGCTTCATTTGGGATAATTCAGGACACTTTTACTAGTTACGAAATTCTAGGTTGACAGGTTTTTCTTCCCTCTATAAGCACTTTAAAGATGGTTTTCCACTATCTTCTGCCTTGTTTCTGATCTTGTTCTCCTCTATGCAGTGTGTCTTTTTTCTTTGGCTGCTTTATCTCTGTTTTTGCGCAGTTTGCTGATGATTTGTCTAATGGTAATTTTCTTTAAATGTATCCTGTTTGGGATGTGCCGAGCTTCGTGGGTCTACAAGTTGAACTACTTTTTCTCAATTTTGGAAATTCTGTCATCATTTTCCTCAAATAAATATTCTGCTACATTCTCTCTCTCTGCTTCTTCTAAGATTCTAATTACATGTCAGATATTGTCCCACAATTATTGAGGCTCTGCTCATTAAAAAATATATATTTTTGCTCTATGTGCTTCAGCTTGAATGATTTCTTTTCATCTGTCTTCAAATTCATGTCCTTTCTCCTGAAGTTAAGCCTGTACAATTTTTAAAATTATTTCAGATATGTATTATTCCATCCTAGAAGATCCACTTGGTTCTTTTAAAGAATCTCTTGGTAGCCATTAGACTATAACCTCCATAAGGGCAAAGATTTTTATCCATTTTGTTCATTGCATTATCCCTGTTTCCTAGAACTGGCATACTATCTGTTCATGGACGAATGTGTGACTCCATCTCCCCGGCTATGACTGATGGACTAAGGAACACGTGGATGTAGTAATGACTTGGGAACAAATGAGAGTGGCCCAGCTCTTTTTCTGTTCACTTCAATGCCTGATGACCTCAAAGTCCACCCATCCTTCTCCTCCTGAAAATCTGTATTTTAGATGATGTTGATTGCCTTAGTTAGGGTTCCAAAGAAGCAGACCTTGGGAACCCCAACACCAATATTCAAGTGCAAGTAGATTAGATTATTTTGGAAAGGATCCCAGGAAATATCTATTGGTAAGCTTGGAACTGAGACAGGCTAAGAAGGGCAGCTGATAAAGGATGTATTATCAAAAGTGTCATTATGTGGACAACTGGAGCCTAATCCCAGTGTAGAATTCTGAGAGTCAGTGCAGGGTTTTCCCTTACAAGAAGCAAGGGAGCTGCGGCTTTTATACAGCCATTCCCATCAGTCATTGATTGATGGCTGCCGGGGTTGGGGTGGGAGAGTTAATTTTCCCATGCTTTTGAAACTGACCCAGTAGTCCCATGGATAGTTTTAACATAAACATAGAAATTGACCCTTCTGGTCTTAAAAAGCTTGAAACTTACTTTTGTCTTCTGTGAGTTCCTTCCTCAGGAAATGACCTTCAGACCTCTCAAAAAAATATATCAAAAAATTGAAACTCATCAGTTACCCACATCCAGACAATGAGATGCCAGGCCCCTCAGTCCTCATGATTGCTTCCTTGCCCCTCCCCAGTTACTGTTTTCTCACACATTGTTACATTCCTTCCTTGTTATATAAACCTTTAGATTTAGTCAATCAACGAGATGGATTTGAGACTGAACTCCCATCTCCTCAGCTGTAGCACCCGATTAAAGCCTTCTTCCTTGGTAATACTGTTGTCTCAGTGATTGGCTTTCTGTGCAGCGAGCAGCAGGACCTAGACTGAGCCCTCCGGTGTTTCTATAACACTTTTAGTCCGTCATGTTAGCATTGCTGGAAAGAGCAGAAGCCAGAGGATGACCTCAGGCCATCAGAAATCTTGCGAGTGCACTGCAGTGGTGAGGCATAAATTGACACAGGTAGGGCACTTTCATCAGGTGCTGTGCTGATTTGCCCTGAGAATAAGCATCCAGTAAGACAAATACTTAATGCAGTGGTAGGCCCACATAAATATTAGCCTAGAATAGTAACTAAATCACAGATCTGGGAGTCAACCCAACTTGGGTTCAGTCATATCTTCTATCAACCTGCCTTCTATCAAAATTACTTAACTTCTCTGAGCTTTGGTTCCCTCACTTAGAAAAAGGTGTAATGCAGAAGAATGATGGAGAGTCAATAACAGATGCCTGGCACCCAGTCAACACTAGGAAGGAAGGCATGTGCATGGCTTCCTGGCATCCCTTCTCCTGGCTGTGAGCCAAAGCAATAAATGATGGAATTTCAGGCATCAGTGAGCCATGAGGAATTTGTATGAAGGGCATGAGGAAAAGAGAAGACAATTTTCTGGCATTCCTGAATTACAATGTGGAAGGAATACCTCTTTGCCCTGCTTCCTGGTTTCCAGCTTGAGTACCCAGGAAAGTGGGGTACTATTTACAAAAAGGGAGAGACTGGAGAGAGCAGATGCTTCAGTGCAAGGGTGACTAATTGAGCAATTCAAATATTGGGATAGTTAGTCCATTAGAGGTCAAAATTCTAAATATTACCCTAGATTTTGATAACATATTAGCTCAGATTAAGCATTCTTTGCAAATCTATTTATACTTTAGCATACATCACTAGATTTGAGTTAGAAACTTGAGTTTAAACTCCAGCTCTGCCATTTATTAGCTATAAATGGACAAATTATTTAACTCTTATAGACCCTGGTCCACAAAATGAAATTACGCCTGCCCTGTCTCATAAAGGGATTAAGTAAACCACGAAGTGCTGCTATAAAAACGTGACAATGTTACTTATTACTGTATCATAAAGACATGAGAACTGTTGTTACCAATCACCTTCCAAAGGATTTCAGGGGGCTTCCAGTCCAGGTAAGACCATCACCAGCTTTTCCAAATACCCACAGCAATAGGATGACAACATTTAGACAACTCTCAGACAGTATTTTTAATAAAATTCGGTGACAAACTTTCCCCAGGAACTCCAGAATAACTGCGAGGAGGATCAAACCACCACTATCAACAAAATCCGCTCGGAACCCTTGCAGCGTTAACACCTGTGTGAAGAACCTAGGGGAAGAAAGGAAGGGAAATTCTGATGGGGCTAAAAGTCAGTGAAATCAGCTCTCCAAGACAAACAAACGCAGCACAACCAACCTTGACTCATAGCGTTGGCTGGGGTTTGTGGTCTCAATTCTCCCAATACAGCTCGTCACTGGCTGTAGATCTGAAGCGAGCAGCGCATGATCACGTCTTTCGGGCCAGTGTAAGCTGAGAATTTAGTCAGCCTGAGAGCCTCGTAACACAGCCCTTGCCAACAGCAACTCACCCTACATGAGCGGGCTCAGCTCGGAGGAAACTAGGATGACCTAGGTCCTGGAAGACCTCAGACGTACTCAACAAAACCCCTCTGCTAGAAGGAAAAGAACCTACCCTAAACTGAAACACAAAGAAGACTTCTGGTAGTAGAATCTAAATCGATCAGATCAGGGTACTGGGTATAAAGAGAGAGACAATACAAAGGAGAAAGATCTTGTAGCTGTGGAGGTGAAGACAGAGAATAGCCATTTTTGGGAAAACTTTGAAGTAACAATAGAGAAGGGAGTTTTTAAGCCGGAAAGCTACCTGGGCCTATCTCCTACTCTCTATGTGACAATACTGCCCTCAAATTACAGGAAAAAACTGTCTCATATAAGTGTAAACATTATGGCCAGTCACGGTGGCTCACGCCTGTAATCCCAGCACTTTGGGAGGCCGAGGTGGGCAGATGACCTGAGGTCAGGAGTTTCAGGCCAGCCTGGCCAAAAGGACAAAATCCCGTCTCTACTAAAAAAATAAAAAAATAAAAAATAAAAAAAAACACACACACAAATTAGCCAGGCGTGGTAGTGCACGCCTGTAATCCCAGCTACGACGGAGGCTGAGGCGGGAGAATTGCTTGAATCCAGGAGGCGGAGGTTGCAGTAAGCTGAGATCGCACCACTGCGCTCCAGCCTGGGCAGCAGAGCAAGACTCTGTCTCAAAAAACAAACAAACAAACAAAACAAAACAAAAACATTAAAAAAGAAATGTAATAAAACCCCAAAGATATTTTAAGAAAAAAGTAAAAGGATACTGATTGTGCTAACAGATAAAAAGGCACGGAAAGGCAAGAAAAATATGTCCACAAAGCAAATGGAAAATACATCCTAATATAAAATAAACCCAAAGTAATTCTAAAAACTGCAGAAGCTACAGAAACATATCATAAATACATTAAAAATTAGATAGCTGAACAATAGAAATGTGTCAAAAGAGCTCAAAAAAATAGAAGATAGTATTTTATAAATTAAGACTAAGCTAGAAGTTACACAAGGCATTACAGAAAGCATAGCAAGGACATTGAGATTAGAAAGGAGGAAACAAAAATCAAATGGGACATTTTTTGGTTGTTGTTTCTTGCTTGTTTGTTTCTGAGACACGGTCTCCCTCTGTCACCCAGGCTGGAGTGCAGTAGCGCGATCACGGCTCACTGCAGCCTCAATCTCCCAGCCTCAAGCAATCCCCCTGCCTCAGCCTTCTGAGTAGCTGGGACTACAGGTGCTCGCTACCACACCCAGCTAATCTTTTTATTTTTTTTACAGAGATAGGATCTCACCATGTTGCCCAGGCTGATCTCAAACTCTTAAGCACAAACGATTCTCTCACATCGGCCTCCCAAACTGCTGGGATTACAGGCATGAGCCACCACACCCAACCCAAACAGAAAATTTTAAAAAATATTTTTGAAAAGATAGATATAGAAGATTGGCAAAGGAAGTCTATGACAATATGACATAGGAGTTCCTTAAAAAGGAAATCAAATAAATAGATCTGAACAAATAATAATGTAAGTAATCTTTTGACAAATAAAAAGATACTTGAACTGGGCATGGTGGCTCATGCCTGTAACCCCAACACTTTGGGATTCTGAGGCATGGAGCACTTGGGCCCAGGAGTTCGAGACCAGCCTGGGCAGCATAATGAGAACCCATCTCTACCAAAAAAAAAAAAAAATATATATATATATATATTTAAAAAGTAGCCAAGCATAGTGGCACACGTCTATAGTCTCAGCTACTCAGAAGGCTGAGGTAGAAGGATGGCTTCGGCCCAGGAGTTCAAGGCTGCAGTGAGCTGAGATCAAACTACTGCATTCCAGCCTGGGCAACAGAGGGAGACCCTGTCTCAAAAAAAAAAAAAAAAGATACTTGAATCTACCTTTAAGAGGATATACTATGTACCTAGGAAAATCATTCAGAGATCTATTCTGAGATACATCTCACACCGAGATATTCTTGTTAAACTACTGAGAATTAGAGAGAAAGAAAAAATTTTCTGAGTATCTAAACAACAACAAAATGAGAACTACAATGGAAAAAAGATAAAATTTGTATCAGACTTGTTAATAATAACACTTCATAATGGAAGACAAGGGAACAATATATTGACAATACTCAAGGAAAGAAAATGTGAGTGAAGGATTTTATATCCAGTCAAACTCATCAACAATAAAGATCACCATTATAAAGACATAAGACTGACCCAGTGCAGTGGCTCAAGCCTGTAATCCCAGCACTTTGGGAGGCCGAAGCGGGCGGATTACCTGAGATCAGGAGTTCTAGACCAGTCTGGTCAACATGGTGAAACCCCGTTCCTACTAAAAATACAAAAATTAGCCAGGCATGTTGGTGGCAGCCTCCTATAGTCCCAGCTACTCGGGCGGCTAGGGCAGGACAATTGGTTGAACTCCGGAGGCAGAGGTTGCAGTGAGCTGAGATCGCACCATTGCACTCCAGCCTGGGCGACACAGCGAGACTCCGTCTCAAAAAATAAATAAATACAAATAAATAAACAAATAAACAAACGTACAAGACCTCAGATATTGTTCCCACATGCCTTTCCAATAAATCTATGAAAATGAGCTCCAAACAACCATTCAAAATAATCATAAGAAGCTTCAGCACAAAGTCTTTGATGAACCTTAAATATATTTATCTGTAGAACTAAGAAAAAATAATAAGAATAAAAACGGAAGAAGGGTAGGCCCTGCATGGTGGCTCACGCCTATAATACCGGTACTTTGGGAGGCAGAAGCAGGAGGATTACTTGAGTCCAGGAGTTCAAGATCAGCTATGCAATATAGTGAAATCTTGTCTCTATCAAAATTTTTCTTTTTTAAATTAGCTGAGTGTGGTGGCACATGCCTGTAATCCAATTAACTCGTGAGGCTGAGGTAGGGCGGTCGCTTGAACCCAGGAGGCAGAAATTGCAGTGAACCATGATCACACCACTGCACTCCAGCCTGGGTGACAAAGCAAGACCCTGTCTCAAAAAAAAAGAGAAAAAAAAGGAAAAAGGTATTTCAGTATTACATACTCTGAAAATATGGATATAATAGAACTAATAAAAATGGAGTTTTGGATGAACGAAGTACTTGGAAAGCAGAATAAGCTCAGTAAGTAACTCGCAGATATTAACTGTGACTGAAAGGCTATCCCTTTAATTTGGAGGCTGGAAGAGAAAGAGTAAAGAGTGGGTATTAGTTAATTTCATTATTACCCACAGCTGGGAGCAAACAGACAGTGCATTAAAAAGAGGGACTCAGAGTTCTTATACAAAGATATGAATACCAAGATAACAATCAGAACAGAAATACAAAACTTCCTGAATATTAAAACATACCAAAAACTTTAAATCTACATTGTAAAAGAATATATATTGACAGAGATATATGGCATATCTATCCTAAAGCAGTATAATAGAACTGAGACCTTTTGTATAAGAAAAGAGAAATAAATAAAATTAGACATTTGCCTAAATTTGCAAAACAAAAATAAAAACAAAGGACGCAAAAACCAAAAACCAATAAAAATGGTTCCCTGTGGGAGTGGAGAACTGGGAGGCAAGCAAGGCTTCAGTGAAACTTACCTTGTGGTGTCATTTAGAAACTTCAAGAACATTGTACATGGTTCACATGGTTAAAAAAATAAAATTAAATTACCAATTAAAAACAAAGCAAAATCGGCCGGGCGCGGTGGCTCAAGCCTGTAATCCCAGCACTTTGGGAGGCCGAGACGGGCGGATCACGAGGTCAGGAGATCGAGACCATCCTGGCTAACACGGTGAAACCCCGTCTCTACTAAAAAAATACAAAAACTAGCCGGTCGCGGTGGCGGCGCCTGTAGTCCCTGCTACTCGGGAGGCTGAGGCAGGAGAATGGCGGGAACCCGGGAGGCGGAGCTTGCAGTGAGCTGAGATCTGGCCACTGCACTCCAGCCTGGACGACAGAGTGAGACTCCGTCTCAAAAATAAATAAATAAATTAAATAAATAAATAAAAAAACAAAGCAAAACCAAAAATGAAAAACAAACTGAAATACAGCTGCTGTACATATAAAGCTGGTGGCACAAGCAGACAGAGAAAGGAATTATTTAAGTGAAACCATTAAGTGAATTAATAAGGTGAATTAACAAATTAAGTGAAATTATTAAGTGAAACAGAATTTTACTGTATATCCTTAGAGATGTATAATCTAAGGACACAAAGCCCCATAGAAATCTGAAACACAGTTAATAGTATTTTAGTAATAATGGTATTTTTATTTTAAAACTATTTTAGGGGCCGGGCAACGTGGCTCACGCCTGTAATCCCAGCACTTTGGGAGGCCGAGGCGGGCAGATCACGAGGTCAGGCGATCCAGACCATCCTGGCTAACACAGTGAAACCCCGTCTCTACTAAAAATACAAAAAATAACCGGGCGTGGCGGCGGGCACCTGTACCAGCTGCTCGGGAGGCTAAGACAGGAGAATGGCGGGAACCAGGAGGCGGAGCTTGCAGTGAGCCGAGATCGCGCCACTGCACTCCAGCCTGGGCGACAGAGCGAGACTCCGTCTCAAAAACAAACAAGACAAACAAACAAACAAAAACTATTTTAGGTATTTGTAGAATAAAGCCAATAAGTAATTGCATATTGTCATTAGGAACTAAGATTTTCAATGATATAAGAGATTAATTTACTCAATTTAATTTTTCTTTTTTTTTTTTTTTTTTTTGAGATGAAGTCCTGCTCTGTCTCCCAGGCTGGAATGCAGTGGCGCAATCTCAACTCACTGCAACCTCGCCTCTCCGGTTCAAGTGATTCTCCTGCCTCAGCCTCCCAAGTAGCTGGGATTACAAGCGCAGGACACCACGCCCAGCTAATTTTTGCATTTTTAGCAGAGACGGGGGTTTCACTGTGTTGGTCAGGATGGTCTCGAACTCCTGATCTCAGGTGATCTGCCCACCTTGGCCTCCCAACGGGCTGGGATTATAGGCGTGAGCCACCGTGCCTGGCCGATAAATTTAATTTTTTTTTAAAGTAACAACTCTGTAATCTTAAAGCTGAATTGGAAATCTCAGTATGAACTTTTACAAAAGTAAAAGGCATTTCTCAAAATTCCCTTGGAATTTCACATACAGTATATAACAGGTTTAAAAATAAAACAAAAGCTATGAGACTTTTAGGAAAAAAACATAGAAAATCTTTGGGCTTTAGAGTTAGTCGAAAAGTTCTCAGGCTAGACCCTAAAAATAAATCCATAAAAGGAAAAAATGATAAATTGGACCACATCAAAATTAAAATCTTTTGCTCTGTTCTCCTCAAAGAAGATGAAAAGACAGGCTACAGACTGGGAGAAAAAAAGTGTGCCAACAACATGTCAGACAAAGAACTGGTATCTAGAATATATAAAGAACTCTCAAAATACAGCAGTGTCAAAATCTCGTTAGAAAATGGAACAGGTATGTTTTCACTGAAGAGGAAGTACAGATGGCAAATAAGCACAGGAGAAGATGTTCAACACCACTAGCTGTCAAGGGAATGCAAATTACAACCATAGCGAGCCACAGGTATCATTACACACCTATCCAAATGGCTACAATAAAAACAGTCACAATGCCAAATGGTAGCAAGGACGCAGAGACACTGAATCGCTCATGTATGACGGGTGGAAATGTAAAATGGTACAGCCACTCTGGAAAACAATTTAGCAGTTTATTGTAAACTGAAGCATATCATTACCATAAGACCCAGTAATTGCACTCTCAGAAATTTATTTCGGAGAAACGAAAACTATGTTCACAAAAACCTGTAAACAAATATGTACTGCAGTTCTGTTCATAGTATTTAAAAACTAGAAACAACCTACATGCCCTTCGATTTGTGAATGGTTAGTTAAGTTGTGGTCCATCCATCACGCAATAGTAATCAACAATAAAAAGGAACGGGTTAGGCCAGGCGCGGTGGTTCATGCCTGTAATCTCAGCACTTTGGGAGGCAGAGGTGGGCAGATCACTTGAGGTCCGGAGTTCAACCAGCATGGCCAACACGGCGAAACCCCGATCCCACTAAAAAAAAATAATTACAAAAATTAGCCAGGCAGGGTGGCGCGCACCTGTAATCCCAGCTACTCTGGAGGCTGAGGCGAGAGAATCGCTTGAACCTCAGAGGTGGAAGCTGCGTGAGCCGAGATCGCGCCACTGCACTCCAGCCTGGGCAACAGAGGGATGTTCCTTTCCACCCGCCTCCGAATAAAAAACAAAAAAAGGATCAGGTTAATTTCTGGGGAATTATGCTGAGTGAAAAATGCTAACCCCAAAAGTTACATATTGTATTATCCTATTTATATAGCATTTTTGAAATGATAAAATGAAAGAAATGGAGAGCAGATTAGTTGTTACCAGAGATGAGGAACTGTGTAAGGGGGACGGGGTGGTGGGGGGGG
>NW_012106697.1:4172441-4174948 GCF_000951045.1 Mandrillus leucophaeus | reverse complement strand
ATAGTTAACAACACATGGAATCCTCCTAGAGATGGATCTTTTCCGTATCTTGTTGTTTTGTTTTGTTTTTATCTTAGAAAAAAAAATAGGTCTCACTGTGTTGCAGGCTGCTCTCAAAAACTTCTGGCCTCAAGCAATCTTCCCACTTTGGTCTCCCAAAGTGCTGGGATTATAGGTATGAGCAACTGTGCCTGGCCTATTCTGTATCTTCACTATGGTGGTGGGTATATCAACCTACATAGGCGATAAAATTGCCTAGAACTAAATATACGCACACACACAGAGACACACACACACACACACACACGCCAAGTGAAAGTGGAGAAATCTGATTAAGACTGGTGGATTATATCAGTGTCAATATTCTCTTGTGATCTTGTACTCTAGTTTTGCAAGGTACAAAAGATCTCCCTGTAATAGTTCTTACAAATGAATGTGAATCCATAATTATCTCAACATAAAAAGTTTAATCTAGTTTTTAAAAAATGCAGTGCTCTGGGCTAACCAATGTTCTTAAATCAATATTCAACGTTAAGGGAAATTTCACTGATGACAACGATGACAATGGTGGAGGTGGCAGTGCTGATGACGCTGTCCTTTGCTGAGCTGTTACTGTGGGCTCCAAGATAGCTAAGACCTTGCCTGTATCATTCACTACTATATCCCAAACACTACAGCCTTCTGAGCAGTTGTTTGTTAGACAGCACTAAGCAAATAATTGTTGAATAAATAAATGAACAATTCTGCAAGATTTTTATTTTTTATTATTATTACCTATTATCATGTTTCAGATGAGAAAACTGGAACTCAAAAAGTTTAAGTAGGCTGGGCACAGTGGCTTACGCTTGTAAATCCCTGCATTTTGGGAGACCCAGGTGGGTGGATCACCTGAGGTCAGGAGTTTCAGACCAGCTTGGTCAACATGGTAAAATTCTATCTCTACTAAAAATACAAAAATTAGCCAGGAATGGTGGTGCATGCCTGTCAACCCAGCTACCCAGGAGGCTGAGGCAGGAGAATCGCTTGAACCCAGGAGGCACAGGTTGCAGTGAGCCAACATTGCACCACTGCACTCCAGCCTGAAAATAGAACAAGACTCTGTATCAAAAAAAAAAAAAAGTTTAAGTAATACCCCAAGGTCAAACAACTTACAAGCAGAGAAGCCAAGACTGACTCATCACTGTCTGTGCTATTAATAACTAATCACAGTCTCCCAAAATGCTAACATAGCTTCCAATAAACCAAAACGAATATTCTTTATTTTAGCAATAATCACTTTAACTGCCTAACATCTCTCAACTGAACCTCCGGATGGTTCTTTAGTTCTTATTTATAGAAAGGCATCACCAGCCCTCCTCCCACGCCCTATTGTTCTCTGAGCGTCATTGTGAGAGGGTATTATTAGTGCTTAATGTGTGTGCAGAAAAACTACCAATGATTAAAGCATTTTTAAAGCATGTTAGCCACTGTGGCAATGTCCATTAATTCCTGAGAATACTCTTAGGAATCTTACCCTATGGGTTTGTATCACTCCAATTTAAGTTGGCCATGTAAACCGCAAATAAGATTGGGCATGGTGGCTCATGCCTGTAATCCAAGCACTTTGGGAGACCACGGTGGGAGGATAGCTTGAGCCCAGGAATTTCAGACCAGCCTGGGCAACAGAGCGAGACAAAAACAAAAGCTAAGAAAAGTAGCCAGGTGTACTGGCACTTGCCTGTAGTCCCAGCTACTCGGGAGGCTGAGGCAGGAGGATCACTTGAGTGCAGGAGTTCGAGGCTGCAGTGAGCTATGATTGCACCACTGCATTCTGGCCTGGGTAACAGCACGAGATCCTGTCTCTAACAAATACAAATTAAAAATCTGCAAATGCGTTTAGTGTCAGGCATGAGAGCTAGTTTAAAAATAATAGGTCTGGCTGTTTTGAGGACAACTACTTAGAAAATAAGTACTCTTGATGCAAAGAATAAAAACTGGAAGAAAATTCTCCAGAAAGTTCAAGGTCTTCATCATTCAGTAATGGCCGGTGAATTATTTTCATTTTCTTATTTATATTTTGCTGCATTTTCCACATTTTCTACTATAAATATATATTCCTTCTATAAATAACATAGTAAAAATAAGAAAATGAATGGCCTAGGTCAAAAATTTTGCAAACACTGTTTTAAACTGCAAAAAGAATTCAAGGCCCGGAGTGGTGGCTCACACTTGTAATCTCAGCACTTTGGGAGGCCTTGGTGGGCAATTCACTTGAGTTCAGGCGTTCAAGACCAGCCTGGCCAACATGGTGAAACCCCATCTCTTCCAAAATACAAAAATTATCTGGGCATGGTGGTGCATGCCTATAATCCCACCTAATCGGGAGGCTAAGGCAGGAGAATCACTTGAACATGGGAGGCAGAGGTTGCAGTGAGGCAAGATTGCGCCATGCACTCCAGCCTGGGCGACAGAGTGAGACCCTGTCAAAAGAACAGAGGGAAGGGAAGGGGAGGGGAGGGGATGGGAGG
>NW_012106697.1:4164854-4172217 GCF_000951045.1 Mandrillus leucophaeus | reverse complement strand
AAGATATTCTGGAATAAACTTATCTTAGCCCAGGTTCTCTGGAAACCAGAACCAAGGACAAGGCATTTGTGCTTATGCTTTACCAGGGAGAGCAATCCCAAAAAGTATCAGTGAAGGAAGGAGGGAAGGAGGAAGGAGAAAAGAGGAAAGAAAAAAGAGAGAAGGGGAAAAAGAGGAAGGAGAAAAGGAAGAAAGGGGAAGGAGGAAGCAGGGAAGGAAGGAAGGAGCAAGGAGGGAAGGAAGAAGAGCAAATACAAGCGCACTGCTGAGTTCCTCACAAAGCCATGATTTTTCTGCCTTACAGGATGTCTCTGGAGAGGCTGACTAAACTGTAAACAGTGTCATGAAACCGTCCATGAAGGAAGGCGGACTTTATCCGCTGACTCTTGTCTGCCATTGACTGAAGTTTGTCTCACGGGACACCGACTCCTCGTCCCCTTATCTGGGTGGTCTCTGCAGGCAGCCACCAGGAGACCGGATCCCAAGCAGAGGTGGCAGCCTCCCCTGCCCACCTGCAGCCTGCAGCTTCCGGGGCCTGGTGAGGTGAGCAGGAGGGCAGATGTGGGCTCCAAGAGGTCACGGGAGCCGAGGAGTGTCCCTCAGGAGGGCAGAGGAGAGGCAGGCAGTGGGGTGCTATCTGATGGTGAACGCCCTGGGCACCCCTGCAGCCAGAGGCCAAGCGTGCAGGTGTAGCTCCACGTGCCACTGCTGGCATCATGAGGTGCGGACGCAGCTCAACAGGCCTCCCTCCCAAGAAGACAGAAACGCCCTCTCTGGACATGTGGGTTGTTAGGGATCGTGGACAGTCCAGCGGCTCCTGCAGTCCTGCTCAGATGGGCACGCAGTACATGTGGTCAATGAGAGTGGCTTCCTGGGCTTCAAGGGAGAGTCTGAAGCCCAAGGCTCTGTGCGTCTGTGGGTACGCAATCCCTTCCTGGTACCTTGTTTTCAATGAGAAAATAAAGTTCATCCTAGTGTTTGCTGCAGAGAAAATAAGAGCAAATCTTGCAGGCAGATTTCACTGAGAGGCAGAAACTACACGCGGCCTGTTGGGATGCGCCGGGCTGCCCAGGCTCACCGGTGCAGCCTCTGATCACCCAGGGGCCTCTGCCCAGCCAGCAGCAGGCACAGAGACCTGGGGCGGATGGAGCCCTGCTGCGCGGCAGCCCCGGCCCTGCTGCTTACAATTCCTTGTGTCAGCACAGAAGACTGGGACTCAAGCGCAGGGAATACAATTTTCTCACAAATAAGAGTTCTGGACACACAAACAAAAGAGAAGGCGAGGGAGACTCAGTCACATCTGTCAGGGCCATCGTCTCGCGTCTGCTACAACTGTCCTGGTTACCGGGCTGGGCAGGTGACTCAACTCCCACTTTTGTGATTGATGAAATACCATACGGGGTTTCTGAGGAAGTGTCCAAAAGGCAAAATCTTGTTATTATCTGCCTCACATTTTATTTGAAGAGCCCTCCAAAGACGCCATCTTCTACTGTCTCCAGAAGAAAAGATGCCAGCTGGGGTTGTCCCTGGTGGGAGGACAAAGAAACGTGGCTTGGGAAAAGACAAAAAAACTTTTGCAAAGAGATTTAGGGCTAGAGTGCCCATGGTGAATGAACGACACGGCCATCAGCCTGCAGCGTCTGATAGAACTCTCATTTTTACACTTCGACAGAAATTCTCGGTATCCTTAGGCACATTATGTAGGCCGCGGTACATCTCCAACTTACCTGGAACTAGCCGTGAGAATAAAGGGTGCAGTCAAAATCACTGTGCTTTGGTTTCCGCTTTCTCTTTTTTTTTCTTTTCTTTTCTTTTCTTTTTTTTTTTTTTTTTTTTGAGACAGAGTCTCACTCTGTCACTGGGCTGGAGTGCAATGGTGCCATCTGGCTCACTGCAACCTCTGCCTCCAAGGTTCCAGTGATTATCCTGCCTCAGCCTCCCAGGTAGCTGGGACTACAGGCGTGCGCCACCATGCTCAGCTAATTTTTGTATTTTTAGTAGAGACGGGGTTTCACCACGTTGGCCAGGATGGCCTCGATCTCTTGACCTCATGATCCGCCCACCTCAGTCTCCCAAAGTGCTGGGATTAAAGGCATGAGCCGATTTCTGCTTTCAAAAGCACCAGGACTTTGCTGTGATGGGACTTGGAAGCTTCCAGGTATTAGGGTATTAGATAAGAATATGGCCAGTGCTTTTACGGGCATTCATATGGGCCCATTATTTATTTATTTATTTATTTATTGAAACAGGATCTCATTCTGTCACCCAGGCTAGAGTGCAGTGGCATGATCTCAGCTCACTGCAACATCCGCCTCCCGGGTTCAAGCAATTCTCCTGCCTCAGCCTCCCCAGTAGCTGGAATTACAGGCATGTGCCATGACGCCCAGCTAATTTTTGTATTTTTAGAAGGCATGGGTTTTCACCATGTTGGCCAGGCTGGTCTCGAATTCCTGACCTCAGGTAATCCACCTGCCTTCGCCTCCCAAAGTGCTGGGATTACAGGCGTGAGCCACCGTGCCCGGCCTCGGCCTCTGTGGTTTGATTCTGAGCAGATGACAAATGGACATGGGGTGGGGTGAGAGGGGAGTTCTCAAATGTAAACGTAAATGTGGAAATTGAAGAAGAAAGGCCGGGTGCAGTGGTTCACACCTGTAATCCCAGCACTTTGGGAGGCTGAAGTGAGGGGATTGCCTGAGGCCAGGAGTTTGAGACTAGCCTGCAGAACATAGCAAGTCCCTGAAATAAATAAATTGATAAATAAATAAAAAGAAGACGAGAAAGAAAGAACAAGGAATAGGAAAGAAAAAAAAAAGAGGAATCTGCAACTGGGGGATACATCATTTCTAAAGAGTAGGCCTAAATTCACTTATATACGCAACAAATATTCTTCTCTTCTAATGCACCGTGGATGGTTCTGGGGCAGCTGGAGATGAGGCGGTGAATATAACATGTCTGTTTGGCATGTCTAATGGTTCTGCTGGAAGACCCATTTAGGAAGCTGTGGCAAGACTGAAGCTATGCCCTCAGGTTTAATTAGGGCTCTGAAACGCTTTAGGTTACTTGGCGGCATCCCCTAAGCCAGAGGCTTAAGTCTAGATCTATCTCCCGCAATCTAAAGGCTGAGACACCTCAGAGTGTCTGCTATGAGAACCCCTCCTGGCCACATTAGACTGGAAGTGGGAGTCTTGGTGTGTTTTGTTCACCAATGTACCTAAACTGGCTTGAGAGAGCACCTGACACGTTTTTAGTGTTCAATAAACATCTGTTAAGTGGCTGGGCACGGTGGCTCACGCCTGTAATCCAAGCACTTTGGGAGGCCATGGTGGGTGGATTGCCTGAGCTTAGGAGTTCAAGAAACCCTGTCTCTACTAAAATACAAAAATAAAAATAAAAATAATTAAAAAAAAAAAAAAGCTGGGTGTGGCAGCGTGCACCTGTAGTTCCAGCTAATCAGGAGGCTGAGGCAGGAGAATTGCTTAAACCCGGGAGGCGGAGGTTACAGTGAGCAGAGATCGTGCCACTGCACTCCAGCCTGGCAACAGAGCGAGACTCCATCTCAAAAACAAAACAAACAAACAATATCTGTTAAGTGAAAGAAGGAACAGTTCAGAGTACAATAAGAAAAGTCTCCATCCACGTGCAAATAGGACTCCGGATAAGATGGTTACAAATGCCCAGCCAGTTTCCCACTCTGTCTTCCCAGGCAGTGGAAAGGCATATGTGAGCAGATGCAGGACCCGGCCAACTTCCAGGGAAAGCTGCCCCTTTGTAAGTAAGGAACGTTTGTTTCTGATGCGAGACCCCAGCTTCCTCTACCCAGGTTCCAACAGCCTCGGTGGGATTTGTGCTGGGGTCAGAGACCAATGAATGATGGATGGACCGACACTGGGTTGCTGTCAATCACAAGATGTCTGCCAGCCCCTCCCTCTCCTTATACACACAGTTCGGTGGCGTTCACTCGTGCCATCCCCTTCAACTGAACAGAATCCAGTAGAGAGCTGTGCAGAAGGCAGAACAAGCTACTATTTGGCAAAATGGTATTCTTAGCATTGGCCAAACTGGGGATGTGCCCTTAAACAGTAGATCTTGTTAAGGTCTGGGATCTAGGCCAGGTGTGGTGGCTCACACCTGTAATCCCAGCACTTTGACAGGCCGAGGCGGGTGGATCACTTGAGGTCAGGATTTCGAGACCAACCTGGCCAACACGGTGAAAACGTCTCTGCAAAAATACAAAATTTAGCCAGGCACAATGGCTCATGCCTATCATCTCAGCACTTTGGGAGGCTGAGGCAAGTGGATCGCTTGAGGTCAGGAGTTTGAGACCAGCCTGCCAACATGGCGAGACCCCATTCTCTACTGAAAATACAAAAAAAAAATTAGGCGTGGCGGTGGGCACCTGTAATCCCAGCTACTGGGGAGATTGAGGTGGGAGAATCACTTGAACCCAGGAGGCTGAGGTTGCAGTGAGCCGAGATCACGCCCCTGCACTCCAGCCTGGGCAACAGAGTGAGGCTCCATTTCAAAAAAAAAAAAAAAAAAAAAGATTCTGTTAAGGTCGGGATCTCTCCATATCTGTCTCACAAATAGAGAAAGGGAAGTCAGCAATTCTACAAGAATTGGCTGCTTTTAATTCCATTTTTAGCATTCGGGAGGTACACATTTTTAAAAATTCTGCTTGATCAGTGAATAAATCCTTATTTAACTGCACCAAATAATATGATTGACAGAACACCTAGAACCACATCCTGTAGCTATCCATGACGTAGGTCCCTGAAGGCAGCCCGCTACACTTCTGGGTACTCTGGTGGCGAGCTTTCTCCCTGCTGACTGACTCAATAACGCAGCTGACCTTGGGCCTCCATACTATGTGGATTCTCTCTAGTCACTGTATCCAGTTCAGTCACTGAGTTAAACCAGCAAGTGGTTGTTGACTGTGGCATTTCACAGAACTGTTTTCAGTAACAAGACAGCCCAGATTGCACACTTTTGAGCATCTAAGTCATCCCTTGGCCATTGATGGCTGTGTTCAACCCCATCTGAGCCCTGTGTTGGTCACTAGGGAGAAAAGAGGTATAGGACAAAGAGCTAGTCGAGAGACAGAATGCAGCATTTAAAAAATACAAGATGGGCTGGGCACAGTGGCTCATGCCTGTAATCCTAGCACTGTGGGAGGCCGAGGAGGGCAGATCACCTGTGGTCAGGAGTTCGAGACCAGCCTGACCAACATGATGAAACCTCACCTCTACCAAAAATACAAAACTTAGCAGGGCATGGTGGCGTGTGCCTGTAATCCCAGCTACTTGGGAGGCTGAGGCAGGAGAATTGCTTGAACCTGGGAGGCGGAGGTTGCAGTGAGCTGAGATAGTGCTACTGCACTCCAGCCTGGCAACAGAGCAAGACTCTGTCTCAAATAAATACATCAATATAATTGAAAAATTTAAAACTTAAAAGGTACGAGATGGGCATCCATACAGGAAATGCCAAAAGAGTCCATAGAATCTGAAGGACCCCTGAAGGCTGTGGAGGGAGGTGGAGTTTCAGCTGAGCCTTGCAAGCTCCTGTGGCAGTAATAATGCTATGTTCACCATACAGTCCCCTTCCTGGGCACCCTGCCTTCTCCACAGTCAATTCTGGCCACTAGAGTGGGGGTGGACTTTTAGATGGGAAATAATGAAGCCTCAAAAACATATGTTTGTGTCTTCTCCTGGTTGGCCCCCTCCATCCACACGCTGCCCACTGTGCCTGCCCTTCTGGGCTGGATGCATCTCAGGCAAGTCTGTAGTAACAGCTCACAAGCAAACATGTGTGCTTCAGTGTTGAATAGAACACTTCTTGTCTGAGACACGTAACAATGCTTTCACCCAAAGAGAACGTCAGGGTTACATTTTTAGACATGCAGGGCCCATGACCTTTGTTTAAACCATCTTGGTGGGGAGCCCTATACTATTCCTAAGAGTAGTATTTGTTCAAATGGGAACAGATTTCAGGGCTGGAAACAAACTTGTTAATGGCAACCCTCATCCTGGAACATTGATGTAGCTTTCATATATTTTGCCTCCTGGGTGACTTGTGGATCACTGGGGAGTAAGTTTGTGCATATGATCCATCTGCTGGGTCTCTTCCCTCTGGTGCTGTGATCTGTTCCATTTATTTATTTATTTAGAGGTGGAGTCTCGTTCTGATGCCCAGACTGGAGTGCAGTGGCACCATCTCGGCTCACTGCAACCTCCGCCTCCCAAGTTCAAGCAATTCTCCTGCCTCAGCCTCCCAAGTAGTCTCGAACTTCTGACCTCATGATCCGCCCGCCTCCGCCTCCCAAAGTGCTGGAATTACAGGCGTGAGCCACCATGCCCGGCAGATCTATGTTCCTTTCAAAAAATAAGCATTTATTAGCCCTTCTTAGAAAAAAAAAAAACATGCTTACTGTGGTAAACCATTCAGAACAGATAAGTAAAATAAAATTATTATCACCTGTACAATCCAACAATCCAAAAACTCTTTCTAGAGAAAGACAGAGAGAGAGATGGGGCCCAGCTCTGTCACCCCACCTAGAGTGCAGTGGCACAATCATAGCTCAGTGCAGCCTTGGCCTCCTGGGTTCCAGCAATCCTCATACCTCAGCCTTTTGAGTAGCTGGGACTACAGGCCCACACCAGAGCCTGGCTAATTTCTTTTTAATTTTTGTAGAGAAGAAGTCGCACTTTGTTGCCAAGGCTGATCTTGAACTCCTGGGC
This sequence comes from Mandrillus leucophaeus, assembly GCF_000951045.1. Classification (NCBI taxonomy): domain Eukaryota; kingdom Metazoa; phylum Chordata; class Mammalia; order Primates; family Cercopithecidae; genus Mandrillus; species Mandrillus leucophaeus. The sequence continues at coordinate 4,165,483 of NW_012106697.1, read as the reverse complement.
TCAAATGATCCTCCTGCCTTGGCCTCCCAAAGTGCTGGGATCATAGACATGGGCGACAGCCCCCAGCCCCAGAACAATATTTTTATGCATGATCATTTTCCTTTGGGTTTGTATTTGTGCACTGTCTGTTTTGTTTTGCATTACAAAACAGGATCATTACCATAGACACTGTTCGGTCCTTGCTTTTTTTCTTCGACAGGACCTAGTGATCATTTCCCCACGTTATTGTTAAGTACTGAATCTCTCTATGACAGATCTCTATAATCCGAATAAAAGTTATTTCATGAAGGAAGAAGGTCCTTCTTACAAAGAAAGCCATGATTATCAAGGTTTCAGGCTCCACTGAGAGCACTATCATCTGCCAAACGAAACAGAACAGAAGGAGGGGCATGGGGTCAGGAGCACCTAGCACCTGCAGTGTGCACGCACTCACTTCTGGGTAGGAAGCTCCAGGGCACCCGAGTTTGCAGAGGCCAGGTGCAGCTGAGAGGCCAGGTGCAGCTGAGAGGCCAGTTGCAGCCGAGAGGCCAGGTGCAGCCAAGAGGCCAGATGCAGCCGAAAGGCCAGGTGCACCAGAGGCCAGATGCAGCAGAGAGGCCAGGCGCGGCAGAGGCCACGTGCAGCAGAGG
>NW_012106697.1:4164211-4164804 GCF_000951045.1 Mandrillus leucophaeus | reverse complement strand
AGACGGGGTTTCACCGTGTTAGCCAGGATGGTCTCAATCTCCTGACCTCGTGATACGCCCACCTCGGCCTCCCAAAGTGCTGGGATTACAGGCCTGAGTCACCGCGCCTGGCCTATTTCATCTTGAATTAAGGGTTTCTGAATTGTTCCTGTTAAATTTGGCATTTGGAATTCAGTCCTTGTTGAGATAGTGATTTTGAATTATTCTCCAAGATCAAATATTTTTTCAGACTACAGTTCTTCAATCTGACGAGCATTACCAAAAAGAAGACCAGCTTCCCCCAAAAGCTCCAGGAGAGAAGCCCTACTCCCCAGAGGCGGCAGGGAGACCGCAGCAGGCGCTCTTGCATTCTTAAATGAGTTTCATCCCCCACCCACCATTCTCTTATCACTGAATATCTAAGGTAGAAAAAATAAAGGTTAGGTTTACTCAACAGTGGACAAGTCTGTCTATGTTCAAAGCACTGGCATGCCGGGGTGCCGCAGGGGTGCGTGCCAACAGTCCCTTTCATCACCTGGAAAGCTTTTCCTTGATCTGTTTATTTTACAAACGTTTCTATGTCCTCCAAAATCCAGTTCACATATTATCTGTTC
>NW_012106697.1:4157472-4162571 GCF_000951045.1 Mandrillus leucophaeus | reverse complement strand
GGCCTGGCCGGAGAAGCCGGGACCGGGAGCGGGAGCCGGGCAGGCAGGCCTAGCTAGAGAGGCAAGGCTGGTGTGGGTTTTTTGTTTTACCTTTTTTTTTTTTTTTGAGATGAGGTCTCGCTCTGTCGCTCAGGCTGGAGTGCAGTGGAGCGATCTTGGCTCACTGCAACCTCTGCCTCCCGGGTTCAAGCCGTTCTCCTGCCTCAGCCTCCCGACTAGCTGGGATTACAGGCGCCCGCCACCACGCCCGGCTAATTTTTGTATTTTTAGTAGAGACGCGGTTTCACCATATTGGCCAGGCTGGTCTCGAACTCCTGACCTCAAGTGATCCACCCGCCTTGTCCTCTCAAAGTGCTGGGATTACAGGCGTGAACCACCGCGCCGGCCTGGGTGAATTTTCTGTGTACGGAAGGGAGGCAGCACCGGAACCCCTCCTGTTCCCTTGCGTTCGCCGTAAGCACCGCGGACACTGCCACCTGACCGCGGGCTGGGGGGAAGCAGCCGGAAAATAAAATGCTGCAGGGCGCAGTTACGCGTATCTGTTAGTGTGTGTGTGGTAAAAGATCATTCAATAAGTACCCGTTTTCAAAGAATGAACATAAAGTGAACATTTATTAAACATAATTTAAACTCTTCTCCATGTCAGGCCCTTTCACTGATTTCCCAAGGTGAGCATTCGGACCATCCTTACATTAATACTGATTTTAAGTTGCTAAAGGTTGTGTTTGAAGCTGCCGTCTTGATTTTATCCTTGCAGCTGAAGATACCTTGTGAATTTCAGAGCAGAGCGTCTGAGCGGTAGGCAAGGCACAAAGCGGGAGGGAAGCCGCTGGAGGGAGCTGCTCTCCTGCACGGAGGGCGCAGGCGCCAGCTGCTGCCAACGCCACCGGAAAGCCCTCACCCTAAGCTGAGATTCCTGACCCCAGGCGCCTAATTTACATCATTATTCCGTAAGAACAGGGGAGAAACGGAGAGGGCACCAAGCACAAACACCGAAGCTCTGGGATAAGATAGGAGGGCCACCAACTCATTACACTGAAATTAAAAAGAGGCCTGCCGCTGGGGCTCACTCCTGTAATCTCAGCACTTGGAGGCTGAGGCGGGCAGATCACTGGAGCCCAGGAGTTGGAGACCAGCCTGGCCAACCTGGTGAAACTCCGTGTCTACTAAAAATACAAAGATTAGCGGGGTTTGGTGGTGCGTGCCTGTAATCCCAGCTACTTTTGGGAGGCTGAGGCAGGAGAATCGCTCGAACCCGGGAGGCGGAGGTTGCAGTGAGCCAAAATCATGCCACCGCACTCCCATCTGGGTGACAGAGTTAGGCTCTGAAAAAAAAAAAAAAGGAAGAAAATTACAAACAAAGAGAAGGAATTAGATTATTAAAAACTATCTTTTGCTTCCTTGTCTGATGAGCTGAAATAAGAAATAAGGAAAAAAGTTCTCTTTGCTGTGGAAACTATATTGTAGGGTAATTAAATAGACCTAGTGGATGAGGAAAAAAAAAATCTCTAAGAATTCCAGTCAATGAATGCAGAATAGCATTCTTTAATTACATTTTGCAACTTCTAATTGAATAACTTCTAATTTTAAAACATATTTAAGTTAAATATACAGTTCAGCTAAACAGCGATCGATGCGTCAATGCAATGAACGTCATTCAATTCAGACAACTGCATCGATGGCTGTTTAGCTGAACCTTATGATAAAGGCATTAGGCTGCCACCTTCTAAACCCGTTGATCAATCTTATCATGAAAAGCAAGACAACTAGACATGAAGTGTGGCAATAGGAAATATCACCTATGAAATAGTCTTATCAAAAAAAAAAAAGGAAAGATGGAAGGAAGGAGTGAGAGAGAGAGAAGGAGGGTAGAAGGAAGGAAGTAGAGAAGAGAAGAACTGGAGGGCAGATGAAAGGGAGAAAGAATTTGAGCTCACGCCGTCTTGTAGATCTAACTCCTGGTCCATTGGAAAAACAGTAGATAGAGGAACAAGTTACATAAACACCCTGGGGTTGCAATTAACCAAACCCTGAATGTGGGATATTTTACAAAAGAACTGACCCATTTCTTCATCAAGTCAATAGGGGATATAAAGGGAGAAGGGATGGTTCTACATTAAATGAAACTTAATATAATGATGGACCTTGTTTGGATCCATATTCAAACAAGCCAACTGTAAAAAGACTTAGGGAAAATTGAATATGTTATTATACTAGACAATGTAAAGAAATAATTGATTAGATGTAATAATGCATTGTGGTTATGTAATTTTAAAAGTCCTTTTCTTTCTGGTGAAATGAGTTAGGGAGGATGGATGGTAGAGGGCAAGGCATTAATGGCTGAAGCTGAGTATAGCGTGGAAGTGTGTTACAGTGTTTGGAAATGGTCACAATAAAAAAGTAAAATGAAATAAAGGATGGCAATCAGAAGGGGAGAGAATATCATAAATGTAGTCTGACCAACTGTGTCACTAACGCCTTTGATTAAAAAAATATATCAGCTATTTGATTTTAAAAATAGCTCCTCGGAGCTCCTCCCATCCTATGACTGAATAATTCTGTATTTCATCTTTCTTTTTTTTTTTGAGACAGAGTCTCACTCTGTCACCCAGGCTGGAGTGCAGTGGCATGATCTCGGCTCACTGCAAGCTCCACCTCCCAGGTTCCCGCCATTCTCCTGCCTCAGCCTCCTGAGTAGCTGGGACTACAGGCGCCCGCCACCACACCCAGCTCATTTTTTGTATTTTTAGTAGAGACGGGGTTTCACCGTGTTAGCCAGGATGGTCTCAATCTCCTGACCTCGTGATACGCCCACCTCGGCCTCCCAAAGTGCTGGGATTACAGGCCTGAGTCACCGCGCCTGGCCTATTTCATCTTGAATTAAGGGTTTCTGAATTGTTCCTGTTAAATTTGGCATTTGGAATTCAGTCCTTGTTGAGATAGTGATTTTGAATTATTCTCCAAGATCAAATATTTTTTCAGACTACAGTTCTTCAATCTGACGAGCATTACCAAAAAGAAGACCAGCTTCCCCCAAAAGCTCCAGGAGAGAAGCCCTACTCCCCAGAGGCGGCAGGGAGACCGCAGCAGGCGCTCTTGCATTCTTAAATGAGTTTCATCCCCCACCCACCATTCTCTTATCACTGAATATCTAAGGTAGAAAAAATAAAGGTTAGGTTTACTCAACAGTGGACAAGTCTGGGTGCCGCAGGGGTGCGTGCCAACAGTCCCTTTCATCACCTGGAAAGCTCTTCCTTGATCTGTTTATTTTACAAACGTTTCTATGTCCTCCAAAATCCAGTTCACATATTATCTGTTCATGGATGATGGAAATGCATTCCCACACAACAAAAGCACAGAATCATTTTATTATGAACACAAAAACAAAAACAACTCCAATGTCAATGTCAATGTCACTCCTTGAGGAAGCCCTACCTCCCTGCAGCTTCCTCCTCATACTCTTATAAAGTTAATCCTTCCCTGGGGCTCCTTTCTACCTTGTATCCTTTGTTATGTTTTTATTGTGGAAATTTTCAGACATATGCAAAAGGAGAGTGAATGGTAAAGCCCCAGGCCCACCCATCTTTAATGTTATCAACCTTTTCCAAATCTTGTTTCATCCATTTCTCTCCAATCTGAGTATTTTGTTTGTTTTCAGGTATGTTAAAAGGAAATCCCAGACATCCCATCACTCACCAGTCTTCTCATTTCTACCGCACTGACCGCACTGTGTCAGAGCCTGCTGCAGTGGCAGTCTCCTGCTGGACCACTGGTCTTCAGGAATAGGGATTCCTTTATGGCCACAGCAACCAGCCCACAAACTGGCCCACAGTAGGCCCACAGTAAATACTTGCAATAAATTTGTGTAATTCAGGGCAATAGATTTACTGCCATAGACTGAAGGAAATTTTTTTTTTTTTTCTTTTCTTGAGGCAGGCTCTCTGTCGCCCAGGCTGGAGTGCAGTGGTGCCATCATGACTCACTGCAGCCCCACCTCCTGGGGTCAAGTGATCCTCCTGCCTCAGCCTCCAGAGTAGCAGGTGGGCACCACCACTCCTGGCTAATTTTTCTATTTTATGTGGAGACGGGGGCTTGCTAGCCCAGGCTGGTCTCAAACTCCTGGCCTCAAGCGATCCTTACCTCTCAGACTCCCAAAATGTTGGGATTACAGGCTTGAGCCACAGAGACCCAGGCTTGGATAGGTCTTAATTCATAAAATGCATAGTACTTCAGGCATACATAACTTAGCTGAAGACAGATTTATTTAGGACTAAGCCCTGGCAGCATTAGAATGGTGGCTGTGTAGTGTCACGGCCTCTACAGAACAGTGCCTTGATTAGTCCCAGCTCTTCTCCCACTTGCCATGTCACTAGGTACAGCAGATTCTCTTTTCCAAAGATGGATGCAATAACACCTCCTGTCCTGTACCTTCTGGATGAGCCCGTTTCCCCCTCAAGAGGTGACATTTATAGTTTGTGTTCCCTCCCCTTGAATCTGGGCGGACTGTGACCCTAGCAGTGACGTTATGTGATACCGAAGGCAAGGTCAAAAAGGGTGATGCAGCTTCCCTTGCTGGTTCCATTCTCACCGGAGGTTTGAGCTGCCGGGTAAGCAGTCCAGCCACCGTGAGCCGGCCATGCTGTGAGGAATCCCGGTGAACGCATGGAGCGACCCTAACTAAAGAGAGATGCCTGGCTAGCTCCAAGCTGCCTCGGTTCCCCTGGTTCTCACAGTTGGCCCTATTCTAACTCCAGCTACTGTTTGACTCCAACTACATGAGTGACCCCAAGCCAGAACTGTCCATCTGAGTTGTTCCCAAATTCCTGCCCCACTGAAACCATAAAGATAATGGCAGTTGTTTTAAGCCATTAAACACTGGGCAGATTTGTTCTGTAGCAATGGATAACCAGAACACTGGGCAAGTTACTTAACCTTTCTGCGCCTCAGTTTTCACATCTTTATTTTTTTATCATGTATTTTTAAATTATCATACATGTGCACAACGTGCAGGTTTGTTGCATATGTATACATGTGCCATGTTGGTGTGCTGCACCCGTTAACTCGTCATTTACATTAGGTATATCTCCTAATGCTAACCC
>NW_012106697.1:4145882-4155762 GCF_000951045.1 Mandrillus leucophaeus | reverse complement strand
AAAAAAAAAGAATGGCAGGAGTGTCACTCATTAGAAACGTTTCAGAACAAATCTGTAAGTGTAAAAAAGTGTATGTAAGAATACTGGGACAATAAAATAATATAAGAATTTGTTTCCTGATATAACTGAATGCTTTTACTTAGCATTCATTCATAATGCTTTAGCTAGAGAAGGTTCAGTCCTGTGGGGTGAATCCACATGGCATGAAAAAATGAGGAGACGAGATTTCTATTTGGTTATCACATATTTGTTCGACAATCTCTAATCACTAATGCTGCATGTACACAACCGCCCTGAAAAAAACCATCACTGCTATTTATCCGCTCTACCATTAAATAATGCAACCCACGTCTAACTTTTAAACTGAGTTGGGACATTTTGGGTGCTTTTTCTGAATTTTAAGGCCAAGTGAGGAGGCTTCAGAAGGGTATTTGCTGGGACTGCATGGACCCTCCCCATTAAAAGGTGAGCTTCACTTGTCTACTTGCTGTCCTTTCCTTAAAAGCACTCCCTCTCTCATTACAACACCAACATGGAAATCACAGCCTGGAATTCTTCACAGTTATTATTTCAGAGTATCAACTGGGGGGCTTTTTATATTCTGGGTGGAAATGTAACATGGGCCATGAAAGAAATGACTGAATTTGAACAAAAATAATGAATCTCCAAGTAATGTGAAGACATTCTGAAAAACGTGAAGAGCCATGCTCTGTAAAACCTCTTCGTTCATTAAACAAGCTCAAAATAAAAGATACAGACAGACAAGCAGATCTGAAAGAGAACATGTTTATTTACATCACTATTTCCTTTTTACAATTCCTCCACCTTTCAAATAATAAAATTTTCCAGGAAATCAGGTAGTTTTAAATTACTAAGCTATTTTAACGAATACAATTTTCACTCTATGATTTTTATTTACATGAGTTTGCAAGAGTTTTAAATAGTTCTTTTGAAACTGCACAATATAACCAAAAGGTCTGACTCAGACCCTGCATCTTTTCTAAAAACTTTTAGTCTATGAAATTATGTTTATAATAAAATCCTTGCAGTTTGGATCTTTTCAGATGAGGATTTTATTAACACCTCTAAAATATGAACCTGCTTCATAAATGATCCATATTTTGGCTGCAAGCTGAACCTATTTGACATTTTTTGATACTAAGCAAAGATATTTTTGATACCTTAATTAAACTGCTTTGATTAAAACTTTCTGGAAGTTTTCCCTGTCAGTCATACAACTCCCTATGTTGTTGTGTATGTATTCTGCGTACACACTGAATTTATGAGAATAGATTATTTCCGGTCTGGCCAGTTCTGAAAGAGACACATAGGGGATTCGGAAATTTATGGCACACGCATTGGTGCATCTACTCTCTTTGTCCAGCCATACTTGGGATGCTGAATTTTCCTGATATTATACATGCAAATCACTTACTTTTGATAGAATTTACCATTCATCAAATGACTTTCAACAATAACAATGGTTTGACATCCTTTCATGTCATATTGAGATTTCAAATATTTATTAGAGAAACTGTAAGACAGATTTTCCTAATATTTTCAAAGTATGGTTCCTCTGAATAGTTGGTATAACACCCATTAAAAAATAGAAAAGATTAACTTTTTACCATGATCAAAGCTAGAGTTCAGAGTGGAACACCTGTATAGCTCTGCCCCACGTCTCTGTAACAACAGCCAAGGGCCCGTCTTGAACATCATGCAGCAGCAATAGAGGTATCATCCATGAGTCGACCCTGTGGCTTTAAAGTGGGAAAACAAAGTGGGTTTACAAAGTTACAACATAACAAAAGCTCTATTAACTGGAAGGATTTTGAAATTCTTGAAACTGTTTTACAGAAACAGAATAAGCGAGTGTAAGCATCAAAATAAAAATGGTTATGTGGTGATTCTCCTCCTCTCACCCCAACTCTTTCTTTCTTCACTTGCACCTGGGGATGGCCACGGCACAGGCTGGGAGCTGCCCTCTCCCGCAGCCATCACCAGCTGACTCTGCACTTCCACCCGCCCAGTCCTCTTCGGTCAGTACTTCTCTTTCAACCCTGCGTTCCAGCAGCTACTGCCAAGCCATCTCCCACTGACGGCATGTGGAATGGAACCTTGTTTATCATTCCTGCTTAACTGATAGTTTTATTCTCTCCCTCTTGCTCAGGGCCCTCCTATGTCTCACGGTTTAAGCAGGCCCAGAGCCTGAGCTGACAGGTAAGTTCCTTTTGGGGACTCAAGGTTGCCTAATATCCTGTTTGAGAAAAAGTTTCTGCAGTGAACTCCAACGCATGCTGTGAGGATAAAAGCAGCAGATAAAAACAAAAACTGCCCTATCTCTAAGATCACTGACTGAAAGAATGTAAAACATCACATCAGAAAAGTCAAGACTAAGAATGAATAAAAGGTATCATAACTGTTTTTAGCTGTAAAATTTCTGGCAGGTTAACAACATCCCAGAGGGATATCTAGCAGCTGAAAGAATAAAATTCTTACAAATAATTTTATTTTATTTTACAGATATACAATAGCAGACCTTTGTGGGGAAAGCATGAGAAAGATGATCAGGAAATGAAACAGAAGAGTGTTCACAATCAAAAGTGATTTGCTATGCTTTCAGCAGAAAGACTCTGAGGAATTCCTGAGGCAGTGAAGACAGCACTCCTCTTTCAGAGTGTTGCTGCTGTGTTGTTCAGATGTATATAGGGGTGTGTGTGTGTGTGTGTGTGTGTGTACATACGTACATAAACACAGTTAAGTATAGCTTGCAGACATTCACGGCAGGAACGGAGTGAGTGAAATAGGTTCCCAATCCTTGATTCTTGACTATTTTTTTAGTACGGATGGAAGCTGCTCAATTTTAGAAACAAAATCATGGCTCAAGCTAGTGAAATCCCTGCCAAATGTAGCTTTTACAAGCAGGAGCAAAACATGAGTGCATCACACATTAGAAAACCCAAGTCTTTTATTCAAAGGAAGAAGAGTATGGATTCAACCTTGCCTAGGATGTCACTGTCCGCTATGGCAGCCACTAGACACATTTAGCTATTGAGCACTTGAAGAGCAGCAGTGTAACCAAGTACATTTAATTTAAACTGATCTCAATAGCCACATGTGGCTAGCAGCTATACTGGACAGCACAGCTCTGAAGTTTAATACAGGTGCACTGGGACCTAAAGTTTTAGTCAGTGATTGTCCAGTAAGTGGGAAAAGGTAATCCTCAGCCACTGTCCTTAGTGTGACAAGCAAAACAAAATTGTAGACATTTATGGCATACAACATGATGTTCTGAAATATGTACACTATATATACACTGTGGAATGGCAATTTTTTTTTTTTTTTTTTTTTTTTTGAGACAGAGTCTCACTCTGTTGCCCAGGCTGGAGTGCAATGGCACGGTCTTGGTTCACTGCAACCTCTGCCTTCCAGGTTCAAGCAATTCTCCTGCCTTGGCCTCCCAAGTAGCTGGGATTGCAGGGGCCCGCCGCCACACCCAGCTAATTTTTGTATTTTTAGTAGAGACAGGGTTTCACCATGTTAACTAGGCTGATCTCGAACTCCCGACCTCAGGTGATCCGCCCGCCTTCGCCTCCCAAAGTGCTGGGATTACAGGCATGGGCCACCACGCTCAGCCAAAATTTTTTAATTATAAGTTTTCCCAACTGATAAAAGAGCTGGCTCTGCAGAGTCCAGTCAACATTTTTGGCAGCAGTCAAGTTGCTAAAAGGTGGTACTTGTACTGAGAAAAGGGATCCCTGCAGTTAAAAAGGGCATGCTAGTTATGTTAAAACTTAAAAATGTTTATTTTCTAGAACCTTTCCTTGTGAATTTAAACACTACCCAGAAGAGGTTTACCTTGAGAGAAAATCGAAAGACTGAACTAGCATTAGTTGGGATTAGGTTTGGGTCTCCTGATCAACAGAGAAAGGAATGAAAGCGATTAATCGATGGAATCAAAAATCTCTCCTTTTCAAATCAGAATTCTTTCTGAGCCTCTTTCATTGGCCCTGACATAATCACTTCCAGATCATTGTGTCTCTGGAATCAAAGAGATTTAACAGCAAGACTCCAGGTTTTAAAAATACAATCATTTTTTTAAATGCTCGTGTTCGTAAAGCACCTTCAGTTCTTTGGATGAAAGGTGCTATATTCCCTTGGTGTAAATGAGTAAAAAGATTATAAAAAGAAAAAAAACTTCTCTCCTTTTCAATATTCGTTACTCTAGTATTTCAAACAAGCTATTTCTGTGCAGCTAGAATATGATCAAGTCTACGTCTAAATGATTCAAAGTACTTCTAACTTTAAAAATAGCAAACTTCAAAAAGTCGAACAGCTAAAGGGACATGACAGAGGCCACCTGTTCCCCCCTGTTCCCCCACCCAGTCATGAGAACTCCTCCCCTGCCCTGCAGAGTGACTTCACCATGGGAGTGTGCAGACTGAAGGGATCCGGTGAAAATGTTCAAAAAGTCACTGTTTAAACACAAGGAGATCCAAAATTATGAGATTTTTCTTTTACAATTTATTTATTTTGAGACAGAGTCTTGCTCTGTCGCCCAGGCTGGAGTGCAATGGCGCAATCTCCACTCACTGCAAGCTCCACCTCCTGGGTTCAAGCAATTCTCCTGCCTCAGCCTCCCGAGTAGCTGGGACTACAGGCATGCGCCACCACGTCTGGCTAATTTTCTGTATTTTTAGTAGAGACGGGGTTTCACAGTGTTCGCCAGGATGGCCTCGATCTCCTGACCTCGTGATCCTCCCACCTCCCAAAGTGCTAGGATTACAGGTATGAGCCACCGCGCCCAGCCTCTTTTACAATTTAAAAGTATGGTGTGGAATAGGAGCTTGGGAGGGTTGTTTTTATACAGATAGAAAAAACTCCGTATAAAACTCTGGAAATATAAAAGCTGGCAGAGTACGGAGAATATATTAACAGATAATTTACCAAATCCTGGATTATATAAACAAGGAATGGTTCCCCTGAACTTGCATAAGACAGACACAAAAAAGGAAGTAGTGAGCAATATAAACTGTCATTTCAAATGAGGGTAGAAACTTAAAAGAGGGCACAGAGCAGTGACATATATTCATGTATATGTATATTCATGTATATGTATATTCATGTATATGTATATTCATGTATATGTATGTTAGAGGGACACCAGAAGCATGTGAAGGGATGGCTCTTATTTAGGTATCAGGGAGGGACAATCAGAGGTGGACTGCTGAACTAAATGAACCACTCATCCCTCCAATCCACTCTCTTACACACTGCCCATCCTACGTATGCTTTTATTGTAGGAACCTGGAAATTGTGTAATTTAAAAAAACAACAACAACATTAAATCAGTGTATACTTTCTGAGAGATGGTCATTTTCAGAAGAGAGCTAAATCCAGTATTACACAGTTACAGGGAATCAGGAAAGTTTAAGAATATTTAAAGTCAATTCATTTTGATGAAAGACTAGTTACAAACAAATTACAATTTTAAAGCATACTTTACTAAGCCAAAGAGAAAATATGCTTAAGGATATTATAAAGATAAATCATTATTTACCTAAGGAAATACAAATCTTTGAAATTAGATTCTATGAAAAGCAACTTTATAGAAATGAATAGCAATACTGCCAAATACATAGAATAGAAGGCAAAACTATCACTGTTGATCTCAAAATACTGTTCAGTGAAGTGTACATGAAAAAGAAGTCGGTTTGTTTTTAAGACTTTGAATTTAAAAAGCAGAAAAATTTTAAGCTTTTACCTTGACAAAAATACTGGTAGGAATAAAACGCCTGAGCAGCTGATTTGTGAAGTTAGGAAATCTAAGCAAGTTGATGTTGAGAGACGGCAGCTGCTGGTATCCAGCCATCAGAGGATAGAAATTATATAGCATTTCCTGCTCCGTGCCGGGGAGGATACGTAATCGAATCTGCATCATAAAAAGTCACAGAGAAAGATAATCAAATACACATATGTGCAATATCTATATGCTGTTATCCTCAATTATTTACAAAAGATTGGATAACCAAATCCTTCTAGTGAAATATTCACTCTCTCCTAGTCCACCTTCCAAACAGATTCCAAAGTGTAGGGCTGAATTAGTATGAGTTGAGGACATGGCAGACAGGAAATGTGTAAAAAACACATGCATGATTTCTGTTTCTACCAAGACCTGCAACAGTAACTTGTACCTCCTAAAGAATGAGAACACTAGGCACGTGAATATTTTCTTTGTCTTAGCCCAGGTAGATTTTATGTTCACAATATATTAAGGGATAATTTGTAGAAGTGTCTCCTTGTAGACATTATGCCAATATAAGACAAATTAGTTCTTTCTAATCTATTTAGTTGTTTCTGTTTTCTTTTAAGGATTTTACCTTTGTGTTAAGTAACTGCAGGAGGAAAAAAAAGACATTTTGAAAATCTTTGACAATACTTTAAGGAAGTACACAAACTGCTAAGATTTTAGCATCTTTATATTTCCTACTATTTATAAAAGTGAACACCTGGAAAAAATGAAGACACTCAAGAAAAAAGCTTACTCATTTGTAAATATGATAGCTGGTATATTTAATACTGTATATTGTAAATATAAAACAGTACCTGAACATACAGCATATTTGCATATTTCTTTTTTTTTTTTTTTTTGAGGCGGAGTCTCGCTCTGTCGCCCAGGCTGGAGTGCAGTGGCGCGATCTCGGCTCACTGCAAGCTCCCCCTCCACGTGATCTCGGCTCACTGCAAGCTTCGCCTCCCGGGTTTACGCCATTCTCCTGCCTCAGCCTCCCGAGTAGCTGGGACTACAGGCGCCGCCACCACGCCCGGCTAATTTTTTGTATTTTTAGTAGAGTCGGGGTTTCACTGTGTTAGCCAGGATGGTCCCGATCTCCTGACCTCGTGATCTGCCCGTCTTGGCCTCCCAAAGTGCTGGGATTACAGGCTTGAGCCACCGCGCCCGGCCTGCATATTTCATATAAACTTCTATTTTGCGTTTAACAACAAGCACAGCACTCAGAATGCGCAGAGCAGCTCATTAGTCAGGGTGGACACTTCCAGGCGTTAAGACACATCTGTTCTCTAATTATGCCCTTGTTCGTTACAAAGTATGTCCTGACTTTGGAGGGGCGTCTCTGCATCCCTCTGACAGCGGAGGACTCTGGACGCCCACTGAAGCACAGTTTTGCCTGGGTGTTTTGTTCGCTCATTTAAAAACCTGATGAACTTTTCCAACTCTGATTTGACTGAATGAATAAAAAAGTCTAGGTAATTTAAAGTACAGAAACAAAATTGTATCTAAACACCCCAAAGGTTAAGTATAGTCTATGCAAAATCAAAATTTCTACAAAACTTCACTGACAGAAAAATGGACTGTTAGTATTAGTACAGTGAAGTCTCCAGGCCTCACACTGACACACACACACACACACACACACACTCATCAGTAATAAAGGGTATTAGTACAGTGAAGTCTCCAGGCCTCACACTGACACACACACACACACACACACACACACTCATCAGTAATAAGGGGACATCTTTAAGTTTTTTAGAAATTATAACATATTATAATACAGTCCAAGGATTTGTGGACTTTTGTTTTATAAGAACCCACATGTCTGATCTCAATGATGTCACAAGGATAACCCACCTTTATAGGTAGCTGTACTTAAGGTGCTTAATCACTATTACCAAAACAACGGGGGCCATAGTCAGCTTTACTCAGTTCATTCATAAAAACTAAAGGTACAGCTCTCCGTCTCCTCGCCGCAGTTTTGTGTCAACATAAACACCACAGGATATGACCTGTACCTGTTTGAGACCTGAGAACATGAAGGCATCACTGGGCTCCACAGAAATTTCCACATCTTGAACGAAGTCGGTCTTATTCTGTAGGTGATACTTGACAGGTAAGGACTCTCTGACACGCCCAAATGACGGCAGATCTACAGAGAAAGATGACACATTTCTCTTGGTTTCAAAAATAGCTCACCACTTAAGGCTTCGTTTTGTAAATGAATCTCATTCTATGGACATAGTATCATTTAAATTAATGGTGTTACTGTACTCTCGCCAGATAAGACAATTCTTTGATCGGACAACAGCAATAGGACTATGATAAAACAGGCTAAGGAAATAAGTGTCCTTCTAAAAATGACTGGCCCAGACAGGGTCCTGGCTATCAGGAACTGAATTATATTTTAGGGATCATTTTTTAAATCCATAAAAGATTTCCCAAAATACTAATCATGGTTCCTAAACTAGAATAAGCAAAAGCTGTGTTTTAGTGAAGTTGTAAGTAAAACTTCATTCATTCGTTTGTGGATACACTGTTGTTTGGGGTGTGTGTGTGTGTGTGTGTGTGTTCTGGCAGTTCTGCCGTTTCATTTTTCCTAGGAGACAAAAGTATGGAATGCTTCCTGAATCTGAGTGTCATCCTTGCACGGGGCCATGCTAACCTCTGCACCATTCCCATTCTAACATGTATGCTACTGGTGAGCACTACACCCAGGTTTTGTAAATTAGAGACATCAGGATAACCAAACAGTTGATAAAGGGAAGTTTCTCTTGATAAAGTATTCCAGTAAAGAAAGAATGATGGACAGACACTACCTGCCTCCTAGTGGGAGCACATACCATTAACTATGAAGCATTCTTGCCAAAAACTTGACCCTGCAGCTGATCAAGCCTACAGACAGGCTGCCAATTCATAGGCACAGAGAAACATCGAAAAATAACACCATGTAATCTGCAAAATCCAGGCCGTGGGGAACTCTATAGGACAAATAACTTAATTTCTTCAGCAAGGAAGACATAGGGGGAGGGAGAAGGACAAAGTGGTAGAGAAAGTGGTACTGGAAGAGGTGATGGAGGGGTTAATGGTCGGGGGGAGAGGAGAAAGGGCATGGGGGAGGGAGAGATAGCTTACCAGCCTATATATAGGTTATAGCTGTATAGTATAAGACTTATCCATCAATTACAGTGTATACACCTCAAAATAAACTGAAAAACCATCCAGAGTTAACTAGGAAAATTTCAACATTGGAATTTGATGACATTAAGACACTACTGCTAATTTTTAAAGTTGTGATAATGGTACTGCCATTATATATTTTAAAATAGCTATTATTTTTAAGTCAGGCATATGAAAGTATTTATGACTTGAAATGGTATCTGGGATTTGTTTCAAAATAACAGGGGTAGGAGGAGTGTGTAGAAGTAGAGATGAAACAAGACTGGCCATAACCTACTTTTACAAATGTTGAAAAACTTTCATAATAGAATGTTAAAATAACTAAACTCTTAGAAGTTAAAATAACTATTGTTACTGGGTCCTTCTTATCAAGTAAAATTTGAATTCCGCTACCTGCATTCACATGGAGAGGGATATTTTCCACAATCACATGTGGCAGAGTGATGACAGTTCTGATGACAGGGATGTTCTCCATTGCTGAGGTCCTGTGGCAGAAGAGGTCATCTTTTTAAACTCACATTTTATGAAAGAAGCTCATTAAAAACAGGAAACGTGTATTCAACAACTAGTTTCAAAGGAACTATGTTACTTATCCATTTCCCAAAACATTATTATTATCATTATTACTATTACTATTTTGAGATGGGAGTCTCGCTCTGTCGCCCAGGCTGGAGTGCAGTGGCGCGATCTTGGCTCACTGCAAGCTCCACCTCCCAGGTTCCCGCCATTCTCCTGTCTCAGCCTCCCGAGTAGCTGGGACTACAGAAGCCGCCACCACACCCGGCTAATTTTCTTTTTTCTTTTGTGTTTATAGTAGAGACGGTGTTTCACCGTGTTAGCCAGGATGGTCTCGATCTCCTGACCTCGTGATCTGCCCACCTCGGCCTCCCAAAGTGCTGGGATTAC